>NC_057943.1:37644701-37944701 GCF_018555375.3 Anguilla rostrata | reverse complement strand
CTTTGGGATGTGCTGGAGAAGACTTTACAGAGTGGTTCGACTCTCCCGTCGTCAACACAAGATCTCGGCCAAAAGTTAATGCTATTCTGGACGGAAATAAATGTTGTGACGTTGCATAAGGTTGTCGAAACAATGCCGCGACGAATGTGCGCCGTAATGAAAGCTAAAGGCGGTCCAATTAAATATTAGAGTGTGCGACTATTTTTTTTGGCCAGGCAGCGTATGGCAGTGTGTGTTCAGTTGTCAGGACGTCTAATAATGACCATGATGGAGCTGGGGCAGAAGTGGAATTAAGGGGGTGGCGTAACCGTATGAGCAGCCAGGGGGACCCCCTGAGTACCCAAACATAGACATCAACTTAGGCTTAATTCATGAAATACCTTGTTCAGTTTTGTGTTTTGTTTGCATTAAAAAAACAAACATGTACATTATGATGTTGAAATGTATTATATTTTTTAAGTGCTCATCATGCCTTGCACCCAAAAGGTTTGGTGCTTTTGGCACAGGCTTTTCCCCTCCATCATACGTATGTACAATACGCCTGGCCTTGGAGAGCACATGCTCACCGGTAATCTGTTTGCTACACTTTAAAAGGCTTTGCCAAGCCAGAGTGCATTGACTGATCCACTTACGTGCAATCACTCAGACACTACACTCTCCCTTATCTCTCTGTGTCTCTCCCTATCTTTCACACTCTCTCTCTTAGACTTGTCCTAACAACACTTTACAGTGCTCTCGCTCTCTTTCTCTGTCAGTCTCTTTCCCCTTCAGGTTCAAGTTCAAATGTGCTTTACCGGCATGGCAAGTATTCACTTTCGTGCCAAAGCAGAAATGTGGCAGAAAAAAGGCACTTAAATAGATTCTTTTCTTCTTTTGTTCCCCTGTTCTCACAGTCACAACTCTCATCTCTGTCCTCTGTTTTACTTCCCTCTGTCTCTCTCCCTTTCACTCACTTTCCCTCAGTTTCTCCCTCTGTCTCTCTCCCTTTCTCTCTCTTTCCCTCAGTTTCTCCCTCTGTCTCTCTCCCTTTCTCTCTCTTTCTGCCCCATCTTCCTCAGTTTCTCCCTGTTTCTTTCCCTTTCTCTCTTTCCCTCAGTTTCTCCCTCTGTCTCTCTCTTTCTATCTCTTTCTGTTCCATCTTCCTCGGTTTCTCCCTTTGTCTCTCTCCCTTTCTCTCTCTTTCCCTCAGTTTCTCCCTCTGTCTCTCTCCCTTTCTCTCTCTTTCTGCCCCATCTTCCTCAGTTTCTCCCTCTGTTTCTTTCCCTTTCTCTCTTTCCCTCAGTTTCTCCCTCTGTCTCTCTCTTTCTATCTCTTTCTGTTCCATCTTCCTCGGTTTCTCCCTTTGTCTCTCTCCCTTTCTCTCTCTTTCCCTCAGTTTCTCCCTCTGTCTCTCTCCCTTTCTCTCTCTTTCTGCCCCATCTTCCTCAGTTTCTCCCTCTGTTTCTTTCCCTTTCTCTCTTTCCCTCAGTTTCTCCCTCTGTCTCTCTCTTTCTATCTCTTTCTGTTCCATCTTCCTCAGTTTCTCCCTTTGTCTCTCTCCCTTTCTCTCTCTTTCCCTCAGTTTCTCCCTCTGTCTCTCTCCCTTTATCTGTTTTCTCTCTTTTTCCTTCCCATTGATCTTCTTTTTTTTCTCTCTCTCCATTTATGTTTTGGTTTTATTCCCCTTTCTCCCCTTTCTTTCCTTCTATCTCTCTCTGTTTCTCCTTCTCTTCTTCCCTCTCAGCTTAATAATTCAGTAGCACCCTGTCCCTCTGCCTTTTCCATTGCATAGATCAGGAAAAGCATTTTTGTTTTGTTTCATTTCCTCCGTTTCAAAGCATCTCATTGCATTTCCCTTTAATCTTGTGGAAATGAGAGTTCTCCATTATTAGCCTGTGGGTTTGATCTTGAAAGAGTGAAGAGAAAAAGAGGGGGAAAGAGGGAGTGAGAGAGAGAAAATTTGTGTTGTGTTCACAGATCCTCTGCGTTATTCACAGATCCTCTGCGTTATTCACATATCCACAGTGTTATTGTCAGATCATCTGTGTATTCAGATCCAATGTGTTATTCACAGATCCACTGTTATTCACAGATCCTCTGTGTTATTCAGATTCGGTGTGTTATTCACAGATCCACTGCCTTATTCACAGATCCACTGCGTTATTCAGATCCACTGCGTTATTCAGATCCACTGCGTTATTCAGATCCACTGTGTTATTCACAGATCCTCTGCATTATTCACAGATCCACTGCGTTATTCAGATCCACTGTGTTATTCACAGATCCTCTGCATTATTCACAGATCCACTGTGTTATTCAGATCCACTACGTTATTCACAGATCCACTGCCTTATTCACAGATCCACTGCGTTATTCAGATCCACTGCGTTATTCAGATCCACTGTGTTATTCACAGATCCTCTGCATTATTCACAGATCCACTGTGTTATTCACAGATCCACTGCGTTATTCAGATCCACTGTGTTATTCACAGATCCTCTGCATTATTCACAGATCCACTGTGTTATTCAGATCCACTACGTTATTCACAGATCCACCGTGAAAGTGCTTTATCCCAGACTAGCTGCTGCAGCCAGTCTTTGCTCTATTGGCCTTGCATTTCCTGTGAGTGTTTATTGAATCCTTTGCTGGGGGTGCCAGGGAATTACTGTGGGTTGGTTTTTTTTCCCTTTCATTATTTCATCATTCGTTTTCTTCCTTTCCCTCCAAAAAACTCTGCTTTGTTCAGCTGCATGGTGATAATTTCTTTGCATGACTACACAATAAAAATACCCCCTGATTGATTGATTTTTGTAAAAAAAAAAAAAAACCTTCTCAATTTCATAGCTGATGCACAACTGGGTGAGCAGCAAGTGTTGGCGGCCATCTCACCCATGTCCAATGAGAGTGCGAGGTTCATAGCTTCTACTGCGCGGTTCATAGCTTCTACTACCACCAGACGCAAACCCACTAATGGTGCTTATTGGAGCAGATTAGCCTTCCCCCACAGGAACCCGACTGTGTGACCTGAAGGCAGTTGAGCGGTGGCCTGCCAGACACCCTCCTTCTCCATACCCTCTGCAATAAGTCATTCCTCTCTACAGATAGAGCCAATGCGACAACTTGACACCATCAATGGAGTGAAAGACAGCTGTATTGATTTCTCTTTCAGCTAAAATGAATAATCGGCCACCACAAGGTCCAGGTTCCACATGGCCAGGATGCTAGTGCACATTTTTAGGAACAGATGGTGTCATAACTTCTGTGATGAACACAAATGCAGTGACAGGACTGGCGCAGGAAGCACAGTTTTGAAATAAGTGAAGGACACAATGCTGTGACAGGTTATTTATGCTTCTTTACATCAGAAGCTCCAAACTCTTTCACGGTCATGGGATTAGGACAATTGGGTTGTCTGACTCAAGGCTATTTGTGACTTTTTTATCATTGAGACATTAATAAGTGGTTTCAGTATTTAAATTATGACTGAGAGATTCAGGAAGTCATTATCTGTCAAGTGTGTGCGATTTGCCAGGAGGAATAGCCAAACGATGGAGTGCCTCCTTGCGAAAAGTTTTCAGAACTCTGAATATGGCGTAGCTTTCCTGGAGACACTCCAGTGTTCATTACCAAGCAGTGGATAATTACGAAGCAAAGCTGTAATTATTCATTTAGTTATTGGGCAGTTTTAATTAAGCCGTATTGTGACGGGAAGGAAGCCTGCCAGCCGCTGCTGCTCGCGTTGGGCGAAGACGGCGGCGTTTTCCATGAAGCGCACCGGTCTGACGATCGTTATCGCTGGCCGCCTGACACAATCTTTAATGGAGTGGAGGCGAAGAAGTAGAGATTCCTTGTTCTGTGCATGTGCTTTGACATGCCACATTAGCAAAGCCTCATTAACGTGTGCATGCGCACTGGTCCTTGTGCTCAATATCCACGCTGTAAATGCGCGTAACGTGGTAACAATGTGATTTCAAAGTCACAAACAGTTCTGTTAGGATAACCTATGGCTTCAAAGATGTAGGTAAACACGTTCGCTGCAATTTAGTCGCTACAGAGTTATTGCAGAAACAGCGTGCACTCTAGTGCAATGCAATAAGTGTAGCAACCATTAGGAGCACGCTATTATAATAACATTACACCAAAGTTATGTTACACTCATTATAGCATGGATAATAATAGTCAATCTAATATAAAATCTGTACCCCCTATCTATCTATATCAAAGACTCAGTTAGTGTGAACTTATTGGAAACTGGTGTTATGTAGCATCCATTTGACTCGGAGTGTACTTGGTGTGTATTGTGGTTTATTTGTATATGAATTATAGAATTGATTTTGTCCATTATTTTGACCCATGTGTATCAGTATCAGTATTATTACTGAAGACTGATTATTATTGAACCAGACACTTGGGTAGTTGCTTCAGAAGTTTTCGACCTTGTGATAACTGCATAATAGCGCTCCTGTAATTGGCAGTGTGTGCTTAATGACAGATGAGTCAATCTGTACTGAGCCTCCAACTCACAGGTCTGTGCCTACTTGGAAAATAAAGATTTTGTATTAAGATCAGAGCAAGAAACATTAAAATGGGTTTGAGAACGTTTCACCTTCTGCTATCCTGCCTTCTGTGAGTGCTCGATGGAATTCTTTTTTAATGCAGAGAATCAGAAGCCTTCGCAAATGGAACACTCTGATTAGTTTACAGCAGAACTCAGCAAGGGAAGTGAACCCATCTTTAATTATGGATATGTCAGAGACTTAAATTACCTGGGAGAATTTGAGAGGTGCTAAGGTAATGCAAGGTCAAAGTTCCTCTGCTTTTCCTGCGATGGGAATACTTAACATTTCCACCTGAATGCATACCTGCTTCAACTGACAGCCATTTTATCACATGCTTTGAGCCACACATTAGCTTATGGCTGTTTAGTTGCCCACCCTGACCATGAGAGCATGGATTACATCACTTACAAAATATTTTGGTATCTCCATAAAATAGGGACCATAGTTTTGCAAATTACCATCTCACTATTGCCACAGATGTGAGAATATAAACATCATTTGGCTCAGCAGAGCATGCGTGCGTGCGGGCTGTGGAATGCGCGTTAGCAGACTTATTTGGCAGAGCATGCGTGCGTGCGGGCTGTGGAATGTGCGTTAGCAGACTTATTTGGCAGAGCGTGCGTGCGTGCGGGCTGTGGAATGCACGTTAGCAGACTTATTTGGCAGAGCGTGCGTGCGTGCGGGCTGTGGAATGCACGTTAGCAGACTTATTTGGCAGAGCATGCGTGCGTGTGGGCTGTAGAATGTGCGTTAGCAGTCTTATTTGGCAGAGCGTGCGTGCGTGTGGGCTGTGGAATGCACGTTAGCAGTCTTATTTGGCAGAGCATGCGTGCGTGCGGGCTGTGGAATGCACGTTAGCAGACTTATTTGGCAGAGCATGCGTGCGTGTGGGCTGTAGAATGTGCGTTAGCAGTCTTATTTGGCAGAGCATGCGTGCGTGTGGGCTGTAGAATGTGCGTTAGCAGACTTATTTGGCAGAGCGTGCGTGCGTGCGTGTGGGCTGTGGAATGTGCGTTAGCAGACTTATTTGGCAGAGCATGCGTGCGTGTGGGCTGTGGAATGTGCGTTAGCAGACTTATTTGGCAGAGCGTGCGTGCGTGCGGGCTGTGGAATGTGCGTTAGCAGTCTTATTTGGCAGAGCGTGCGTGTGTGTGGGCTGTGGAATGCACGTTAGCAGACTTATTTGGCAGAGCATGCGTGCGTGTGGGCTGTGGAATGTGCGTTAGCAGACTTATTTGGCAGAGCATGCGTGCGTGTGGGCTGTGGAATGTGCGTTAGCAGACTTATTTGGCAGAGCATGCGTGCGTGTGGGCTGTGGAATGCACGTTAGCAGACTTATTTGGCAGAGCGTGCGTGCGTGCGGGCTGTGGAATGCACGTTAGCAGACTTATTTGGCAGAGCGTGCGTGCGTGTGGGCTGTGGAATGTGCGTTAGCAGACTTATTTGGCAGAGCATGCGTGCGTGTGGGCTGTGGAATGTGCGTTAGCAGTCTTATTTGGCAGAGCATGCGTGCGTGTGGGCTGTGGAATGCACGTTAGCAGACTTATTTGGCAGAGCATGCGTGCGTGTGGGCTGTGGAATGTGCGTTAGCAGACTTATTTGGCAGAGCATGCGTGCGTGTGGGCTGTGGAATGTGCGTTAGCAGACTTATTTGGCAGAGCATGCGTGCGTGTGGGCTGTGGAATGTGCGTTAGCAGTCTTATTTGGCAGAGCGTGCGTGTGGGCTGTGGCATGGGAATGCATGTTAGCTAAAGATGTTTGACAGCAGACTCAGTTGCTGAACTTATTACTTACAGTTTTTCTAACATCTTTCATTGACAGAAGCAAATCTAAAACTGTTCTCAGCAGAAGATATTTAAATATAATTGCAGGGTAATGAAGTTAATTGACTGTGATAGTGGCATGAAGGCTTGTTTATTGCATTTGCATCTACTGGGTTGAACGACTGAGTGTAAGGTGGGGAGGCAGAGATAAAAACTCCTGGATCATCCCATTTGAACACATTCTCCATGTGGCTCCCTTGCCTTCAAATGTACTCACTGTCGAATCAAAGAAAACAAAGATTCATTATCACCGTCCGTTAGCCCTAGATGTGTCCTTTGGGAAATCTGGCAGTGAGGTTAATCTCCAGTAAAACCCCGAGTACATTGCTATCTCTTAACAAGTTTCTCCCTCAGTCTTGTATTCTACCTTTTTTCTTATTATTTTTAATGCTGAACCACAGCCTATTT
This sequence comes from Anguilla rostrata, assembly GCF_018555375.3. NCBI lineage: Eukaryota > Metazoa > Chordata > Actinopteri > Anguilliformes > Anguillidae > Anguilla > Anguilla rostrata. Next base: position 37,937,929 of record NC_057943.1, on the reverse strand, counting down.
AGAGCTGCTAAGTGACAGTGCTTGGGAAAATATATATTGTTTTAAATATGAGACTATTTACAGTTTACTTTGTTTTTTTATTTTTTATTTTTTGCATGTTTTCAGTTGGCCCAGACAGTTTTGTGCTGTGCTTTTGGGCAAGCTGCTTTGGAGTTACTTGAAGTGTATTTTCTTACTTTTGACCACAAATAAATGCTGTACAGTCACTGGTTTCAGATGATGCTTCTGCCGCGAGAGATCTTCCCGGCAGCGGCAAATTTGTATATATTTTATTTTTATTTCTACAGGAACTACTTTTGTTTGCAAAACCACCACCGGGCGGCGAATATGAGCACTCAAAACCATATCTGGCTGTTAAAACTTCAACTGTGGCACTCACAAGCAAAGTAGAACAGTGTTATCGCCACTCTTATTTTAACAGGAAAGGAAAATACATTTTAAAGATAAGCTGAAAATAGGGACATGCTTGTTACCCATAACATTTTTGTGTGTATTTGAGTGACATTTACGTCTATAAACGGTTATTCAACGAACTTCGTGGTCAGACTGTGAAACTTAATAGTCATATCATTTTAAGCACAGTCTAAAGTCATCCATGTTAGTTTCACTTAGGATATAGGGTAGAGTTTGTATAAATGTGATGCATCATAAATGTAACACGATAAATAACTAATTTGTTCACTGCTGCTAGTTGTCATTTGAAAATTGTATATGCACAATTCGGTCCTGTACCAAATGATTAATGGAAAAGAAACAGCGTTTATCACACACATTTATTATAATCACACACCAGATTGGTCTGCTTTAGCTATTTGGTTTTGTGTGAATTGTTTTAAATTGGAATGTATTCAAGGCACATATCCCGTAGTCATTTCTCTCCTGCCAGCGTCTAGTTCCTCGTTTACTGAATAGGGGAATGGACAATTATTGAAATTACTGAATCATTTAAATAAACCATCGTTGTTTAACATTTGAGTATTTGCTCATGATTAAAGGTGGAAATGAAGGAAGCGAGCGTAGATAATGTCGGTTCATCACCGCTGTCTCTACCTCGGCATTCCCGTGATTTGTTTTGTCTGGTGTTTTTATTTTTTTTTTTTGAGGCACTTTTGAGAGAGACCGGCAAAGATGTGCGCAGACCATATTGCGTACATAAGGACTGGAGATGGTAGGAGGGGCCAGGCGTTGAAGCCTAGGGAGTAACGGGGAAACCGTCTCTACTGCGCATACTTCAGGGCAAAAGCGCTTGCTGCTCATTGAAGTTAATGTAGAAATCCAAGGTGATTTAACAACCAAGGAAAACCTCATCTGTCCATTTTTTTGTGATTATAAATTTCATTATGCGCAGCAGTTTCTGAAACAATGGTTGTTGTGGTCCAGAAGTCTTGGGAAAATGTATCGTTGATTTATCCTCAGTAGCACTGTAGCTTACATTGTGAATATAGTTTATTCCACTGATAATGTTTGATGTTGGATCGTTCAGACACACTCGCACATCCGCATTCCGTATCAACACACAGAGCTCTGCAACAGATACATTGATCATCTGAATAAAGTGTTGCGCCGAGTTGTGGAATTGCAAGGTGGACCAACTGGAATGTAGCCTTTGTAATTTCATTGGAGCAAATTTCATCCCACTATCTGTGGTCTGGTGTTGCTGTTTCAATATCATTAAAATCCTTTTTCCTCAGATTATTATTTTCCTTTATTCATACAGGGAAGACCCTCTGAGACCCTTCTGTTTCGCAAATGAGTAATTAGAGGCATAAATCGGACAGTTTGTCATCAAAGTTGACGAAGAGTTTTACATTAGGCCATCTATCGGTCATGGTCATGTAGGCTTAAGATCATGTCTGCAGTGTGGTATAAAGCATTTTAGTTTTACAAATGGGTGTTTTTTATTTTTATTTTTTAATTACAGTGAAAAGGAGATGTGTTTTTTCTATTCCCAGTTCCCAACCTGCTGCCAGTGTGTGATGATGCATACCTCTAGGGCGGTCAAACCGATTTTTCAGAAAACAGTTTTGACAGTTTATTTTTAATCCATTTAAAAATCATATTCCGTCATAGCAACAAGATAAACCCGACAATAGCCCTAAGATATGCCAATCCAGCAGTGAAAATGCTACTCACTGAATAATGAAACTAACAAAAATGATACCATGTCATTCTACAGTCAATATCTGGGAATAAATATTGAATAAATATACAACCTTACCATTGGTTTTATGCGTAGATATGTCCCATTCCAGACAGAGTGGTCATACATTGTCTTGGACGATCCATTTGTGAAATATACGCTCATTTGTGATGCCTGGGTACCTTCCAAAATAACTGTGCGTAATACCACATACGTTGTTTTCGGTGTTGTCGTCCTATGTAGTACAATCTGGCTTGATCGATAGTTAGTCGATCCAATAGGTGACAGAATAAGCTTTCTAACAATGTATAATATGTCTAATTTTACTTTTGTAATAGCGTTTTTTAGATTAGCGTAACCAAAATTGTTGTCATTATAGATGCATTACGCTTTCAGTCTGTGGTAGCAGTCGAAGACACTGCACCTGGCAAAATTTTATCAATGACTTTAGACGTTTCTTGAAAAATGTTATTATTCTTGAGAAATTCTAAGCATGGCTAAAGCATATGTTTGTGATAGACCCTGACATCATTTTCTGGAGTAAGACAGAAGCGGGGAGAACTGTATCATTGATTTACTGTCTCTATCTCTATCTACTGAACACAGATTTCATAATTGCTATGCAATTATTACTTCTCAAAATATTTCGGCTATATACGTTATTTTTTAAATTGAGTGTACCACATTGTGTGACAATGTTTTTGCATTATTTTTCAATCTGATATCAATGTTTCATCTTAAACCTTCATAAGGGGTTCATTTATATGCTTTGTAATGGACAAAAAGCATTTAAATCATTTTTGGAGAGATTTTGTATCTGTTTATGGACCCCTAGATATTTTAAACCACTGTACTGATGGAAAGCTTGTAATTCCCACTTGAAAATGATGCAACAATGAGTTTCTTGAGTCAAAACAGTTGATTTGTAGTGAAATACAGTACGTGAATATGTTGTGATTTACAGCAATGCATAATTCAGACATTTTTGATAGAATTGGAGACGTTGGGTACGCTGCTTAGTTTTTGCTTCAGTAGTTCTACATATCCACCCTTAGATTTTATGAACTTGTGGTCAAGGAGTTTTCGATCCAGGAAATGTATAGTTGCTGTATATATGCAATCTCTCAGTATTACATTGCAAACTAAAAAAGAGCAAATTCATTTTTGATTTTTTGTCTAGACAATTGCATTTGTGGCACTTTATTTCTTCCAAAATTATGAATATAAACTAATCTAACTTAGCATTGTAAATGGTACAAATGTCTTGCTTCATTTAAGCCATTTTTCCAAGTCTCTGTGGTGTTCACATCTGGAGTTATAAAGCTTTAAATAGGGTACCCCCTAAATGGGCACGGTTTGGCCAGATTTGGCATCAGCGCTATGGGGTTAACTGCCACAGGGAGACAGGAACAAGCTTTCGCATCTCACCTCAACAACTGCTCCTCCCACACAGTGTCCCCATAACTCTGCTGGGATGTTCTCTTTGAGGCAGAGAGACCAGTCCAACTGGGTACCTCATCCAACAGCCACGTTAGTTTTTCCAGGATGTCCTTGGTCCTTGACCGAGACCAAGTTTGGCATTAGAAGGATCCAGGATGGTGTGGCTGCAGGCTTTCTTCCTTTGGCCTTCAAAACCTCTCAGTAGATCACAGCTGTAAACACTTTTCAAGCTTCGGCTTTAACCATGGTCAGCTGCCATGTGTCAGGGTTGAGTGCACAAATTTTAGGCATACAAAGAGCCACCTGTTCAGCCTCTGTCATTTTTGGAGAGTTTAAGTGTACTGATACGGCACTATTTGTGACATACTGGCTCTGGAAAGCAGCCTTTCTTCATTCCCAATTTAACAGTGCATTAGAGAAAATCCCTCTGAATACAAGAGTTCCATTCTTCTTACGTGTTCTAAGGGACCATGAAGCATCAATGTATTAGTGTGTGTTTATAGGCTTGTGTACAAGTAGAGAAACTAAACGATGCATGTGGGATTTATGTATGGCAATAAATAACCGTTGTAGCTTTCTTTATGAAGTGTGCCACACATTATTGCATTATTTTGGCTTTATTGAATGTTCCGCTAGTGACTAATGACCTAGTGTACTCTATTGCAAGCTCTCACAATTCAGTATCTATAGATTGCAAAATCTGATCTGAGGTCATATTTTGTCATTCTTCCACCTCCTCTTAAAACACCTGCTGTGCACAGCCCCCCTCATCCCCTTGCGTGGCTGTGGGGAAAAAACCCTCCGAGTTGACTGATCTTTGTGATATTGATCCAAACTCTTAATGATCAAATCCCCACTTCAAGGATAATGAAAGCCATTTCACAACCAGGGCCAGGACTCCTCAGACTGTCCCCTGAGCCTCTGGATGTGCTGCTCCACAGTTTCTCTTTTCCCCTGGCCTTGCTTTACATTTCCTCAGCTGCGTCTTTTGACTGTCGCAGATGAAATGCATACTGATGAAGTCTCTGCTGCAGAACAGGGAGATGGATATACAGATACTTAATTTATTTATGCTATTTTTTCTCAGAGACGGTGCACTGTGCACATAGATTAACATTTGAGTTTCCACATTGGTGTATTCGGGGCGGAGTTGACAAGCTAGTCCCAGTGAAGGTTAAAACCGCAAACAAGACATCACATCATAAGAATAATAGAACAATACATAACATCAATAAAATGTTATTAAGAGCTGTTCATAAAACTATAAACTTGAGAAGTGTATTAAAACTGTGAAAAATGACTCACTTCAAGTAATCTTGATCAAAACCTCTGATTTGTGTTGTTATATAATGAAAAGATAATGCAGGGAGGTCATATGTTGTTTGTTGAGGGCACTTGTAGTAATTGGAATGTGTACTGTTTTGACAATTTGAAGACTTAAGGGGGGTTTCAGGCCTTGAATTTTGATTTGTCCGTGGCACTCACCCAGCTTTGCAAGGTGCAATTAACGATTCTTATTGGCAGCATCACAGAAGGGAGCATAAGGGACACCAGGGTTCACATTGTCTTGCATTTCTGGATAGGAATGCTGGCATCTCTCCACAGTGTTGAAGTTTTGTATAGATGTAGGCTGTTTTTTTTAACCCAGCATTAAATTCCTTAATTTATTGAATCAGATGTTTTTAAGTGCTGGGTTAGAACGAAAACCTGCCCCCTCGCCAGCCCTTCTTGGATAAGACTGGACACCCCTGTGCAAAAAATATACTGTAAAATTGTAACTTCATCCCAGCCAGGACGTCAGTGTTGGGGGAGACGTGATTGTGCAAGAAATTCCAGAAATTGACCAGCTCATGCCTAGTGAGGATATTTGGATTAAACTCATAGGGGAACATGAGAAGGGGCTTAACATAGGAGTGTGTTACCGACTGCCAGCTTCAGACAGTAGTGTGAATACAGTGCTCTTTGAAAATATAAAACAAGCTTGCAGAGGAGGTGAGACTATTATCATGGGCGACTTCAATTACCCCAGTATTAATTGGGAATTGGTGACTGGACAAGGAAAAAGAGAGGAGGAATTTTTATATGTTATAATATAAATGACATTTTTTAGCACAATATGTCAGACAGCCTACAAGAGGGAAATCAATTCTAGATCTGGTGCTATGTAATGACTGACAGAATATGTAGTATAGAGGTAATGGAACCACTTGGGACAAGTGATCATTCCACAATTAGGTTTGATGTATTTTGGCAAACTAAGAGGGCCCCATCTAACTCCACGATTTTGGGCCAACTTTAAAAAGATGTGATCAGAACTAAGTAAGGTAGACTGGGTGCAACTTCTTGATTGCAGGACTGTGACTGAAAAGTGGGGCAGGTTCAAAAGGGTTATACTTGATGCTCAGTGTAAATTCATTCCAAAGGTGCAGAAAAGTAAGTTGAAAAAGCAGTCTCCACAGTGGATGAATATAGCTATATGGAAGAGTTTGAGGGAAAAGAATAAACTGTTTATGATATATAAAAATGACAGTACTGAGAGTAATAAGGCTGAATATTGTAATATATGCGCTAAGGTTAAAAAAGAGCTAAGGGTAGCCAAAAGGCACTATGAAAAGTAATCTTAAGCGTTTCTTTCAATACTGTAGTAGGAAAAGGAAAGTTAAAGAGGAAGTTAAGGGCATTAAAAATAATGACGGAGCACTGCTTTATAATAATAAGGATATTGATGATGCCCTAAATGGCTACTTTGTTGAGAGTTTTACCAGAGAAGACGTTACTAATAGGCCTAATACTCAGAATGTCTTGGCAGATATTGAGATAGGGGATATATAAGTATTAGATAAATTACATAAACTAAAAACAAATAAAGCAGCAGGCCCTGATGGCATATACCCAAGGGTACTAAAGGAGTTAAAGGGGAATTGCACTTTATAACACTTCTGCTTCTCATGACTGATATTGTCCTTCTAATGAATGTGCCGCCCTTCATTTGTCAATTAGTTATTTCATTTTAAATGTCTAATATTAGAAACAAAGACCTATTTAGCGCAAGTCCACATAGTAGTACATAGTTGACACTAAACTGCGTGGGTCTACTTCCTGCATTTGTAAAGGAAAGCAACAAAACAGCGTAAAATATAAACATAATGAAAGAACTAATCGAAAAATGAAGGGTGACATTCATTAGAAGGACAATATCAGTCATGAGAAGCAGAAGTGTTATAAAGTGCAATTCTCCTTTAAGTGCGATCATTTTTAAACCACTGGCAAGTTAGACAGTCTTTAGAAACTGGATAAATACCGAATGACTGGAAACAGGGTATTGTAATACCAATATATAAGAAAGGGGACCGTACTGATCCAGGAAACTACAGGCCTGTCAGTTTAACTTGCATCACATGTAAAATACTTGAATCTATCATTAGAGACAAACTAGAAATATTTCTTGAAAATGATAACATCCTAAGGGATAGCCAACATGGTTTCTGCAAAGGAAGGTCATGCCTGACAAACCTTTTGATAAGGTGCCACATGACAAACTCATTATCACAATGAGGACAGTAGGAATTACAGGAGGCATTTCAGAGTGGGTTCGGAACTGGTTACGGGATAGAACACAAAGGGTAGTAGTAGGAGGGATATTATCTGAGCAGGGTATTGTGGGAAGTGGAGTTCCACAGGGATCGGTGCTGGGTCCACTGCTCTTCCTCATTTACATAAATGACCTTGACACGGACATTGAAAGTACACTAGTTAAATTTTCAGATGATACAAAACTGGGAGGTTTAGCCAACAGTTTGGAATCTACTAAAGTAATCCAATAAGATTTAAACAGAATCCAGAAGTGGGCAGAAACCTGGCAAATGAAATTCAATATAACTAGATGTAAAGTTCTACATGTGGGGAATAAAAACATAGGGCAGGATTACTTTATGGGTGGTACAAAATTAGAATGTGCACATGTAGAAAAAGAGTAATAGTTGATCAAAGCCTATCGGGGTCTGGTCAATGTGCTGTAGCAGTAAAAAAAAAAAAACCAACAGGATACTGGGATACATAGCCAGGAGTATTGAGTATAAATCTAAGGAGATCATACTCACCCTATACAATACCCTTGTCAGACCACACTTAAAGTATTGTGTGCAGTTCTGGGAACCGTACTACAAGAAAGATATAGAGGCGCTGGAAAAGGTCCAAAGACGGGCAATCAGATTGATTCCGGGTATAAAAGATAAGTGTTATGAGGAAAGGCTTGAGATGCTTGGACTTTTCTAGCTTAGTAAAAGGAGACTTAGGGGAGATTTGAGTGAGACTTTGAAATTTATTAAAGGGATTAACAAAGTGAACTACAGGAAATTATTCAAGTTGAGTTCAGTTAGCAGAACGAGGGGGCATAAATGGAAACTGGCAACAGGTAAATTTCACACAGACATTAGGAAATATTTTTTCACACAGAGTGGTCAATGTGTGGAATAGCTTGCCTGGACATGTAGTGGAGGCAGAAACACTAGGGGTATTCAAGACCCGGCTTGATACAGTGTTAGATACTATTTAGCTTTTAGGTAAACTAAGCATTAAGTACAGTTTAGTGGAGGAATAGACAAGCAGTGTTGGGCTGAATGGCCTATTCTCGTCTTATGTTATGTTATCTTATTGGCTGTGCCTCTACGTTGCATAGCCATGCAGTACCGCTGTATGTCCACCGGGAGCTTAGCCCCTCTCACCACCCCCTCTTGTCCCGACTCATCTGCACACTCGGTGTAAGGCAGAATGAGTGTCTGTAAGATATACACCTCCTCAGGCACCAGGGCCCACAGTCTCTGCAGTAGCCAGGGGGTCACTCAGAGGTGGGACATAGCAGAGCAGAGTCACCAAGCCCATTCCTGGCTCTTTGAGCTAATTTTGCAAGTAATTGCTTCCAGAGGGACATACTTCCCCTTTCTCTCTCCTTTTATTTCTCTCCCTCCTTCTCTTTTCTGGGCTTTGTTTCTCTAGTGGGCTGTATGACGGACAATTGATACATGAATCTGTCTAAACAATTATGACTCATTTTGGATTTTGTAGCACAAAATCATCAACATCAAGTAAATTGGCTAGCATTTAAACTTTTGCCTTTGCATCTGTCAAATCTTTGGGTGAAACTAATTTATATTTATAAAATCCAAATAAAATACACCCACACCTTAGACAGTTCTGGTCTAGCCATTTTGACCGAGTTTAACATTAGCTACCTTGCTTATGAGATGACAGACCAAGTGTACAACGTTATTACAGACGGCTCTGAAATTAAGCACTAATATCAGCTTTGCACTTTGGTCCGGTAGGCGACGTTACTGGTCGTAGAGAAACTGGCGCAAGATAATGACTTCCTTACGGCAAGTACATATAGATTCTTTAAGTCAAAACGATCACATTGTACCTGTACTGAAAACTACTTTTTAACTAGGCTACTGTAGCTACCTTGCAACGCCACATTTCTAAATTAAAATTAGCTAGCCCTATATATCCTCTACTGACATACAGACAATTAGTAGGTCTGTCATGTACAATAGCCCATTAAAAGCACTTCCATTTAGAAATATGACATACACTTTCATTTATTCGTCATTCATGGTAAACAAAAAATGACTGAATCCATGCCAGTGTGTTTCTTTCAGCTACAGTGTGCGTTGGCGTGAATTTATGTGTATGCATGTTTCTCATAGCCTACATTTATATGCATTACTATTATCACTTGCTCATAACAAACATAGCACAAAAAGACATGACATCTGATGAAAAACATGTTTTCAATGCACAAAAATGCCAAGTTATCCACACATACAAAACACTGTCTACAATTCATGAATTCAAATCTTGGCCTGCCATTAAAAGTATTGATATTAAAATTATGCCATGTTACTGTACAAGAAACAATATTAAACCCTGGGTAGCATTGCTTTGGAATGCAGCTTGTTTAATTTCTGTGAGAGCCAATATTGTTTCACGTAACCTGGCACAATTTGTATCAGTATAACAATTTGATATCAATACTTTTAATGACTTACAGTCAGGTCTTTGTATATGTGAGTAACTAGCCATTTTTTTATGTTGAAAACATATTTTTATCAGATTGATTTTACAATATTGAGGTTTTTTAAATATTTGCTAAATATGATGTACAAGCTGTAACTATTTCTCACAGGGTTTGTTTGCTTTTCAAGAACTAAAAAAAAGTGGGTATTATGTGTAACTGCCCATTTGCAGTATAAAGACATGCTGAGTCAGTTTATTTTCATCATATCAAAGAAATGTAATGGAAAACAGGTTTTGTCCTCTTCCAGTTGCTCTGTCATCACCCTGAATGTCATCACTCCCTCTATGGGGTACAGCACATCCTGCATTAATATTTCTGCATGGGAACATATTCCTTTTTTGTATTTTCCTTCAGTTCAGTCTGAGGACAGTGCACAGCTCTCCATTTCCCCAAATGCTATCTGTTCAGAATAAAATACATCTAAAAGACTAGCTTGCAATAAGAATAGTCTCCAGTTTGAGCACAAACCGATTCATAACCTGCACCCCAGACTGGTTTGTCTGTTTCACAGCCTGGAAGGTGACCAGTTCTCCCTACACATGGCCCATATTGGGCCCGCAGTGGTGGGGAGAGCTTTCCAAAGTAAATCAACAGCAGCATTACTGGCCATCTTCTGACAAGCAGGTGGAAAGTCCAAGGGTCAGAAAGTAAAAGACCTGTCGTGTTTCCTCCACCCATGAACTCACTGATTTCACTAATTAGTTCTACCTCCTGGCTGAAGAATTTAGCTAATTAGCCAATCCCGGAGATTAGAACAAAATACTGGGGAGGTCTCTCTGAACATGTATTTTCTACCTCTGATGACACCAGAAGACTCACGTCTCCAGACTGTTCCCCTCCCAGCCCCAGCCCTGTAGCACTCAGGCTTTCTGTACTAATTCGGGTTCAGGTATTTATTGTATTATTTTCTTAAGGCTTGTTTTGTACATAATCTATATGTATTTAAAATGCGTACTTCTCTTGGTTGGTATAGTTATCTTGCAGTTAATAATGGTGTATACATTGTCACTGGACTTTGTTCAAAGAATTGTCTCAAATTAATTTTATGTAATTAATTTCATGATTCAGCCATACTGCATATCACAAGCTGTTCCAGAGCTGTGCTTAAAGGTTTAATTTACTTATTCTTTGGAAACAGTGTGCGCCTCACAAGGCCTGTTCATCATGCTTTGTTTCTGGCTTGGTGTCCTCTGTATCACAACAGCACACACTGATTGTATTTCTTCCTTTTTATGTTGCAGCAGTTTGGCTGAGTCAGATTTACAGTGTGTTTTTTATAGGGGTGTCATGCCTGATTTTGTGGACTCAAAGGACTGTCTGAAAACCAAACACACTGGAGGATTAAGACCCCTGTTGTTGTTCTTTGTGAAAGCAGTGGGATATCTCTTGCTGTGGGGGGGGGTTTGATACGATCCTCATGTTGATCAGGCTGCTGCACACAGGTAGTGGGAAAGAAGAGCTGCGGGGCGGATTCAGTGCCAAACAATCCTGGGAAATTAAAGTGATAAACCTCATGACACACCTATCAAACCCAGCACCGAGCCAAACCCTACCAAACCCAGCACAGAGCCAAACCTTATCAAACCCAGCACAGAGCCAAACCTTATCAAACCCAGCACTGAGCCAAACCTTATCAAACCCAGCACTGAGCCAAACCCTACCAAACCCAGCACTGAGCCAAACCCTACCAAACCCAGCACAGAGCCAAACCCTATCAAACTCAGCACCGAGCCAAACCCTATCAAACCCAGCACTGAGCCAAACCTTATCAAACCCAGCACTGAGCCAAACCCTACCAAACCCAGCACTGAGCCAAACCTTATCAAACCCAGCACTGAGCCAAACCCTACCAAACCCAGCACAGAGCCAAACCCTATCAAACTCAGCACCGAGCCAAACCCTATCAAACCCAGCACTGAGCCAAACTTAATCAAACCCAGCACTGAGCCAAACTTTATCAAACCCATTCAAACCCAGCACTGAGCCAAACCCTATAAAACCCAGCACTGAGCCAAACCCCATCAAACCCAGCACTAAGCCAAACTTTATCAAACCCATTCAAACCCAGCACTGAGCCAAACCCTATAAAACCCAGCACTGAGCCAAACCCCATCAAACCCAGCACTAAGCCAAACTTTATCAAACCCAGCACTGAGCCAAACTTTATCAACCCCAGCACTGAGCCAAACCCCATCAAACCCAACACTTACCCAAACCCTTTCAAACCCAGCACTGAGCCAAACTCTATAAAACCCATCACTGAGCCAAACCCCATCAAACCCAGCACTAAGCCAAACCCTATCAAACCCAGCATTCACTCAAACCCTATCAATCCAGCATTTACTCAAACCCTATCAAACCCAGCATTCACTCAAACCCTATCAAATCCAGCACTGAGCCAAACCCTATCAAACTCAGCACTGAGCCAAACTCTATCAATCCCAGCACTGAGCTAAACCTTATCAAACCCAGCACTGAGCCAAACCCTATCAAATCCAGCACTGAGCCAAACCCTATCAAACTCAGCACTGAGCCAAACTCTATCAATCCCAGCACTGAGCCAAACCCTATCAAACCCAGCACTAAGCCAAACCCTATCAAACCCAGCATTTATTCAAACCCTATCAAACCCAGCACTGAGCCAAACCCTATCAAACTCAGCACTGAGCCAAACCCTGTCAAACCCAGCATTCACTCAAACTCTATCAAACCCAGCACTGAGCCAAACCATATCAAACCCAGCACTGAGATAAAAACCCTATCAAACCCAACATTGAACCAAACCCAGCACTGAGTCAAACCCTATCAAACCCAGCACTGAGATAAACTCTAAGAAAACTCCAACGCTGAGCAAAACCCTGATAAAAGCACTAAACTGAAACCTATCAGTCAGATCACTGAGCCAAGGTCATTTTACCCTACAGAGTTTTCCCACCTCTAGTTTAATTGTTTACAGCAAGTAAATGCTTTGAAGTGAAAATAAAATTAAACTCTTAAAAACCCACTGCCGAAGGAAGTGAAAGGAATTGGGTAACTGCCCAAGTCTCACTGTGAGCTTCAAATATTTGGCAGGATGGCTAACGTTAATGAAAGCACCTTTTTTATTTTTCGGGGATCTTCAAGGGGTGGGTAGGATGAACTAAAAACTGAAAATGAAACGGTGTAATGCTTATCTTATGGTTTCAAAAAACAAGCTTGCCTCCGCACCAGGTTTGTATATCTTCTTGTATCATTTTACAGATAACATTTGTAACATTTATAATATTCTCATACACCTTCTGCAGAATTGAGGATATGTGATTGTATTATACAGAGGGAGTGAGAGAAGGGGAAAAAGAAAGGCTTTCTCCTATATGCCCTCTTGATGTGCAGTACAACCCCTTGAATTTACCATTTATTTTGATGTTTTGATTACAACTGCTCCTTTTTCAAATCAAACACAATGATTTCAGTTCAGTAATGTGGTGATCATTGACTGATTGTCAGTGGTGGTAAAAGTACTCAAATATCATACTTGAGTTAAAGTAAAGATACAACCATAAAATAATTACTCAAGTAGAAGTGCAAGTCACCTATTTAAAATAAAACTTGAGTAAACGTCTCCAAGTATCAATTTGAAAAAAACCAACCATTTTATACAACGTCTCTGATCTAACATCTCTGTATAGTGTAAAGACATAAGGTGCCACATTGCCAGTTGAAAAAGGGGGCAGGCACGTTTGAATACTCTAGTGCCTTCTTTGTTTACCCCGAGATGGGAGCTACAGTTGGGGCCAAAAGTTTACGTACACCTAGGCCAGGGGTGGGAAATGAGGGCTGTATCTGTTTCTGGTTTTCAGGTCAACTTCTGGCTTTAATTGCTTAATTACCCCTAACATTTACCCCATCTGGCATTTTAGCCACATTTGTTTATAAGTGCATGAATGACAGCCGAAGATTGCTGCTGTGTCTGTATACAAGACATTTTACTGTGATCTAATCCACGAGTGAACCAGTGTTGGTGTGTACAGCCAGTTAGCTCATTTAGCCAGAGTAATTGGTGGGGGGAAAAAAACCTGCAAACACACCAGCCCTCCAGGACTGGGATTGCCCACCCCTGGCCTAGGCTAAAGACATTCAAACTCAATTTTTCACTCAACCATACATTTCCTGTGTTAAGTCAATTAGGGTATCTACTTTATTTCCATAAGAGGTCATTTCAAAATGATAGCTAAGAGAAATATTTATTTCAGCTTTAATTAACTATATCAGAATTCCAGTGGGTGAAAAGTTTACATACACTAAGTTGACTCTCTCTTTAAACAGTCTGGAAAATTCCTGAAATTGATGTAATAACTTTTTAGAAGTTTCTGATTGGCTAATTGTCATAATTAGGAGTTAATTGGGAGTTAATTGGCACCTGTGGCTGTATTTAAGGGCCTACCTTTAGAGCCACTTCCTTTTTGCCCTTGCTAAATGAATTGGTATCACAGTCATACGCGTGCCCGACCCAAGCCACTGACTGCACATTCACTCTTCATGTGCCCTCCAACAAGGTAAGGCAGGTTGTGGCAAGATTATGATTAATTTCTTTATTGAGTCCACGCAAACGTAATGTTAACCTAATGTTAGCTAGCTAATAGTTGAGAGAGCCTGGTGTTGTCTCAACCTTTAGCTAGTTAATGTTTGCGCTACTGTAAGTTAAAAAATGGATCGTCATCAATGAATGTGCTGTATGTTAAGGACAATCACTAAACTTAAATTCTAATTAACTTAATGTTTTGTAGCAAATCCCATGGGAATCTCCATTCCAAAAAATCTTCATGGTTACAGACAGCAGCAGCAAACACTTGGCTAATCCTGCTAATGTTAACTAACTAGCTAGCTAGCTTAGTTCATCTTGGGTTAAGCATGATAAGTATGCCAACATTATTTAGCTTACCTGGATGTGCGTCCTCAAATTTGATGCCACTTATTTCCCTGAGTGTTGGCAAACAAAGTAGACACGTCATCTTGTTTGAGTCGTTTTGTATGCTAACATTTCATTTAAATAAGTCCATGGGTGGTCGTCAGTGCACTGGCACTGGAAATGGTGGGTTCGTCGTCGCTCTCTGCAGCCATCCCTGCTTCTGCCCTTTCGAAGTCTCTGGCTACCGACTAGCATATAGCTACAATCAGAGAGTTTTAGCTGCTATACAGGCACAGAATGATATTTGCTAGCCAATGCACTAATGTTGGCGCTGTGCAGCGTAGATGCGAGGGCAAGTCAAGAAGTGTACATCATACATAGTTGGTGTACATGATGGCACACAATCTCTATTAAGTCCTACCTGTACTACTTCTCACCTAATAATACAATGCCCTATAGATGGCGGAATCACCCTTCATCAGCCAGCAAAATAATTTTGAAAGTGAATGTGGCTAATATTGTTTATACTCAGCAAAAGTACAAAGTCGCCAATATCCTACTTAAGTACAGTAACAAAGTACATGTATTTTGTTACTTACCACCACTGCCAATTGTGAAGAAAAAACCTGATCAGTCAATCGCTCGTAAGTCCATGTCTCATCATTCAGGCACAGTATTGTACTGCCAGGAGATCCCTTTTCCAGGGGAGGGTCCAGAGTGACTTCTCGGAATGTATTTTTGCCTCAAGCTCCTGAAACTGTGGGTGTAAATGCATTGGATGCTGGGATTGGGCGCATGAATGTAGGGCACCTGGACAGAATCCTCTTGGTTAATCTACGGCTTTTTTGTCAGATGGTTAAATTAGTAAAGGTGATTTACGAGGCAGAAATTCTGTCAGATCTGGGCATTGTTGGGGTCCCATGATTGGTGGTCGTAGGAGACCCATTTCTCATTTCCTGAGGGGAGACTACATAGGATCTAAATTTTCTGTACCTGGAAAAACAGAGAAGTTGCTTGATCAGCTGTGGCAGTCAGGGACATTTATCACACCATATAGCAAGTAACTGCCTCTGCCTAATACCCTGTGCTTACTTCCGGCACATTCTTCATTCACTCCATGTCAGGATTGCAAAAGACTGGCCAGATCGATATCGATCTCTCTCTCTCCCTCTCTCTCTCCTCCCCTCCCCCACCCCCTCACCCTCTGCAGGGAGCCTTCCATGGTTCACAGTCCTGTTATAGTATATGGGTGAGCAGTGTGTTTGTGTATGTGTGGTCACTCTCCATAGAAATTCTGGGTAGCGGTCATTGCTTTATTGCTGCCATCGGCAGTTCTGTTCCTGGCGGGCCGGTGTGTATGCGGGGTTTTGTTTCTGTCAATTACTTTTGTTCAATTCACTAATATGCTAGACCAATGCTGGTCCACTCAGAAAAGAGGTCACGGTTTATTAAGAAAACAAGCCGTCATGTCAGACACTGTAAGAGCAGAATTTGACATGAAATCCAGAAATACCTATGGCCCTCTTTTTTCATACCTGTTTTACTGGATCAAAGCCATATTGCGTGGACGGCCGTGGAGACTTCTACCAAATGGCTGAGTTCCCTTTGATAAGTTCTGAGCTCACTCCTTCATCCAAAGGGAGGTGTCTGTTGTGCCTGGCTCTTTCCAGGATTCGGCCTGTGTTTAAAGCTGCTTGTTTGAAGCGCACCACTGATGGAAAGCTTGGAAAGCTGTTCATTTTTCTGCCTGTCTGTCTGTGTCTGTCACACATTGGAAAGAACTAAGTTTTCCTGTTATTCCCATTTGTTGAAATGCTGAATAAATGGATATTTGCTTCTGAAGACTAATGGCAGACAGAGTTTTAGTTATGGGCCTGCATATTGAGTGCAGTGTTTGCGTTTCCCTTCATAAGCCACCCGCTAGGGCCTGGTTATGAGGAATGTCTTGCATCTCCGCTCAGTGATCCCAGCTTTTCTATGAAAGTGTACCTAAGAGGTAACATTATAATATTTTAAAAACTGCTCCAAAGCACCTGTTAAAGTAATTGGTTGCAATAGTAATAATAAGCCTCTTTAAAATAATGGCCGTAGGCTTTCAAAGGGTGAATGCGTCATCACAGCAGACGTGACGGTGCCCATGTCAGTTGCGTGCGGCTGTTATTTTTAAGAGTTCCTATTTCTCAGCATGAGCCCACAGACGTGCTCCACGTCCAGGTCACTGCCCTTCGAAGTACACCCTTGAACGTTTCGTAACTGCTCAGCAAAAACGGAATCCCTGCCACCCCCCCCCCCCCCAAAGCTCCCCACCGCTCCGCAGTAGGATGAATATGCTCTTTTATTTGATTAGTGGTGCAGTCTCACCAGATCTGGGTAATAAAAGCAGACTGGGTCTCTGCTGCCACCGGCTCCACAGTGCCAGCTTGGCATAACTGAAGTGTTCCAATTTCTTCATGTTGTGATGTTACTGTCAGATGGTATTTATTTATTTTATTTCATTTTTTATTTTACTTTGGCTGGCATAATTCATGTTTTCTGACAGCTCCTGCGTAGTCCTGGAGTAATACCGAACCTGTTCTGTTTGTGATCCATCCAGTCAGGAATTTTCAGTTTTAAAGGTTATGTGATGCTGAACCACATGTATGCTTGTGTTGGTGTGAGTTCGGTAAGGAGGGGAGAATGATAATCACAGGGGTCCTGAAATATCACGCTCATTAAACCTGTGCCTTTTGGGTAGAGTCCATCGGACTGTCCAGGATTCAAGCATAAAGACAGCTCTAACCGAGACCAGAATGTTGCCTTTTTATAAGAGATCATTGCCAATCTGCCAGTTAAAGGTGTGGGAGTCAGACGACAACTTAAGAGAAACCAGTGAGCACTAAACCCAGGCGAATATACAGGTTCTGCGTGACGTATCCTGATTGGTTCTTCCTCAGCTCTCTTTTGTTTTCAGATCACTCGGAGTACAGACTTAATCAATTTGTTTTTCTGTTCACTTGAGAGTTGCAATTAGTTCAATAACAGCACAAGGTAACACACCTCCTGTGCTCTGTCTTTGGCAGAATCCATTTCTATTTAAAATGTATAGTTTATTTGCTGCCACAAGTTAAGTACTTGCTAATAGCTTAGCTGAAAATATTGACTCTGATTGGTAGTTTTCCTCTTGTTAGCTTGTAGATCTGTAATGACACTAAAAGAGTTAGCTATATAAACAACACCATTTCACTTATACAAAATACTGTAATATTTGAATCTTTTAGTTCATCTTAAAAAAAAATGTGTGGATCTATTCTTAATCTAACAGTAGTTAATGAAATGATTATAGGCAAAGTCACTAGCTTCCCAGAATCCTTTGCAGATGGTGGCACAGGACTGTTTGTGTAGTGATGGAGGTTTGGGTATTTTAGTTTCACTACCCTGAGGGGAAAATGGCCTTTGACTCAAATGTATTGGAGTTAATGGCCATTCCTAGGCATCTTATTAGGCTGCTGAGCACTTCTATCATGGCAGCATGAACACATCCATTCAAGTCATGCAGCAAATGTCTGTGAAATTAGATGCTCACTAATGGCTTTCTGCATGGCCACATTCAGCAGGGCCTGTTGATAATTTGATGTTTTGGTGTCTCTTTCCAGTCTGACACCTTCCCCCTCTGTCACATAACATATCATCATCATTTTGGGAGATTTTCCTTAAATGAATGTGTAAATGTTGCATTAATATCTCATTACTGCACACTAATAATGCATTATTGATACATTAAAATCCCCAGGGAAAAATCGTGTAATTGCTAAACTGCTTGCTTTGGTTTTGTAACCACCCACGTACATATTATCGCCCTTTACATGTTACAAGTACACATTAAGGGGGAAAATTACTGTGTTTTTGTGACAATTTGCTTGCTCGTTTTCTAAATTTAGCTGGGTATTTATTTAAAGTAATTATTCAAATGAAGACTACCAAGAACTTACCAATTTAAATATCGCAAGCAGCTATACGTCAGAATGCCTTGTATAAGAGTGGATATGAGGCACACACACATAATGGCTGAATTAATAATGCCTTATGATGTACTTTAATACATTATCCTGAAGCAAGAATGCACTGGTGAGCTCAGCAATAGCAAACAATCTGGTCGACCACAGAAGACCACTGTACTGGATGACCAAAAAAATACTTTCAATTGTGAAGAAAACCCCCTTTGCCGAACAGATGAAGAACATTCTAAAGGATGTAGGCATGCAGTAGATCTGTCAAAGACTACCATAAAGAGAAGACTACACTAGCATTGCTTCAGAGGGTTCACTGCAAGATGCATACTACTGGTAAACCCCTAGAACAGAATGGCCATGTTAGAGTTTGCTAAGAAGTACAAGAAAAAGTACTAGTGTTCTGGAACAAAGCACTAATGTGATGGAAAAAGAAAAGTGTGGAGAAAGAAAAGAACTGCTCATGATCCAAAGCACCCCCCCCCCCCTCCTTAATCTGTGAAACATGGCTTGGGCATGTATGGTTGTCACTGGGACTGTGACAGGTCTCTGTAAAAAGTGGCATACAAGTGCTATTGAATTGAATTGACTCTGTGGGGCACATACTGCAAGCAGTCATCAATGCAAGGGATTTGTGACTAAGTGCCAAATATCACATTTAAGATTATGTTAATTTGGTCCAATTACTTTTACTCTTTTAAAATGGGTTGGCTGTGTATTAAAAGGGCTGTAATTCCTGCACGGATTACCCAATATTGACATAAATACCCTTTGATTAAAGCTGAGAGTCTGCACTTTAACCTCGTATTCATTGTTTCATTTCAAATCCAATGTATTGTAGTACAGAGTCAAAACAACAAAAATTGTGTCTCTGTCCAAATATGCACTTCACTGTATTCTATAAATACATATTGCCTAAATAGAGCCTCATAAACAGACATGTTATTATGCATTTCACCAATAACATACAAGCATGCTATTTAAACAAGCATGCTACAATATTTTATACCCTTTGGTTTTGTAATCCATCATAGTGATGATTTGTATTATATTGTATTGTATTGTCTGTACTCATATTCATCTTTTGAGTTCAGATCCAAATGCCTGAAGTCTATAGCAAAAATAAACTTCACTTTGCCATTACCATATTTTGCAGGGTACTGTGCATGGCTTTATTTCATACAAAATGTGATCATCACCCGGAAGGTTGGGTTACAATGGAGTTTAGAATGTTAGAATGTTTAGGCTCAAAAAGCCTAAAATGTCTTAAGATTTGTGTTGGGTCTACTGTTGGTGCGGTACTGCATTTGCACCATTATAGATTTGACTGAGAAAATGGATTATATGAGTTTCTTTTTTATGCATTATACATTATACTTTTTTCCCTTCTGGGTAATATTGGCATGTGCAGAGACCACTGGTTGTTCAGTGTCCATTTCCCTCATACATGTGCTCCTGAACGTCCCGTCGACTGTCACCCTGGTTGAACACGCACATCCATCAATTCTAGAAGCTTCTGAAGGGGGCTTGCGTGATCTGATAAATCGATGTGCCTGTGCTCTTGCATAAATTAAAACTGCATGACCTGTATGGTCCAAAGTCAAATTGCCTTGAGCCAGGAAAGCTAGGGTTGAGTTCTTTTCCCCTTCCCCCATCACCCCTCCCTTCTCACATTCATTTCTGCGTGATTAGAATGTAAAAATATTCCTTATTCATTAGCCATTTTTTGTTTTCTCAGTTTTTCTCTGAGGGTTGGTTAATTATCCAGGCTTTCTTGGCAGAGAGAACCATGTTGGGGTTAATCAAGCTGTGGGAGGAACGCACTTGTGGTCTGAAGGAACAGCAGTTTGGATTCTGGTTTTAATTAGTATCAGTCCTACTGAGAAACATCACTTCTGCTGGCCTGGAAAACACCAGGAGTGAGTGTGTGCATTGTGGTTTTTGTGTAAATTTTGCGTGCAGCTCTGAAATTAAAGTTATTGTAAAGTTTTAAACATCCTTAAGCAGTTTCTAGCCGATTGAGCCCTTGTGTTGTTTAACATTTTAATAATACAGTCTGCATAACATTGTAGTTTAAAATAATCTTCCCTGGCAGCAACTGAGTCTCCATACAAATTGATTTGAATAATTCCTGAACAGTGGTGGACTGGGGGATGTATGGAGGCTTTTGTTTTCACCAATCACTCAGACTCAGCTGATCAGCTGTACACACCAACACAGGGTCACCTGCGACAGCGCTGCGCTAGGTTACAGTTATCTTTTATGGCCTTATCAATAAATCAACTGCTTAAAAATTCAACGCTTAAGAGCAGAAAATGCCCTGAAAGCCAGAAAGAGATGCAGCCCTCCTTGCCCACCTCTGGCCTAGAAGCCGACAGTCCTTCCTGCCCACACAGGGTGCTGTAGTATTGTGTCCATCAGTTCCTGCCTTTTTTTTTTGGCTCGCCATTCCACAGGGCCTCTGGATGTACAATTAATTTGGCGCTGTGGCTGCGTGCAAGCCTAACTGCACCACTGAGATTCTCAACAGCGCTAATATAGTGTGAAGCAGAGAGCTGAATTTTCATGACTTTCACTGATATACAAGCTGCAGACATTAGTACCTTCATTTAGTTGTTTATTTATCAATTTTTAAACTGGGGGCATGGAGGCTCAGTCAATCTGCATTAGTGATGGCCATATTGATAGTAAATAAATCGGGGCTGCACTTGAAGGAGCACCATCGGTTGCTTTGGCATGCCGGACAGCTAATTTCAAGAGGTTTCATCACTGTAGTTGAGTGTTCCCTGTCTGCCTCTATGGGGATCACACTGCTGACTGAAGACATGTTTGAATGAGTTGAATTCAAGAGGTTACATAACATTGGTTTTTCATATACCACAACTGAATCTCAACACAAAAAGGAGGACGGTGTCCCATTGCATTATTTCAGGGAGGGCAGGGGGCTGAAATATCAGAGCTTAGATGACCGTTTTTCTACCCATCTGTGACTTAGTGGTAAAAAGGTGGGTAAAAGATCCTGTAAAAATGGTGTGGATAGATGTGAGCTCAGTGCTGCTGTGTGGTGTAGAGAGAGCTCAGAGGTGAAATGGTGTAAAGATGGGGTGATAGATGTGAGCTCAATGCTGCTATGTGGTGTAGAGAGAGCTCAGAGGTGAAATGGTGTAAAGATGGGGTGGACAGATGTGAGCTCAGTGCTGCTGTGTGCTGTAGAGAGAGCGCAGAGGTGAAATGGTGTAAAGATGGAGTGATAGATGTGAGCTCAGTGCTGCTGTGTGGTGTAGAGAGAGCGCAGAGGTGAAATGCTGTAAAGATGGGGTGATAGATGTGAGCTCAGTGCTGCTGTGTGGTGTAGAGAGAGCTCGGAGGTGAAATGGTGTAAAGATGGGGTGGATAGATGTGAGCTCAGTGCTGCTGTGTGATGTAGAGAGAGCTCGGAGGTGAAAAGGTGTAAAGATGGGGTGGATAGATGTGATCTCAGCGCTGCTGTGTACTGTAGAGAGAGTGCAGAGGTGAAATGGTGTAAAGATGGTGTGGATAAATGTGAGCTCAGTGCTGCTGTGTGGTGTAAAGAGGGCGCAGAGGTGAAATGTTGTAAAGATGGGGTGATAGATGTGAGCTCAGTGCTGCTGTGTGGAGTAGAGAGAGCGCAGAGGTGAAATGGTGTAAAGATGGGGTGGATAGATGTGAGCTCAGTGCTGCTGTGTACTGTAGAGAGAGTGCAGAGGTGAAATGGTGTAAAGATGGGGTGGATAGATGTGAGCTCAGTGCTGCTGTGTGGTGTAGAGAGTGTAAAGATGAGGTTGGGAAGGGACAGAATGTCTCAGCATTTTCTGAGCACAGAGAGGGATCAGCCAGGTCAAAGGCAGGGAGTCCAGACTGGCAGCAACTCTGCCCCTACACAGGCGAACACGCACACCCACACACACAGGCGCGCACACACACAGCCACACATAGGCACACACATACACAGGTGCACGCACACACACACACACAGGCGCGCACACACACACAGGCACACACACACACACAGGCACACACGCACACACACCCACACAGGCACACACACACACACACGCATTTGCGTACACACACGCACAAACACATGCACATGCGTGCACACACACACACATACACACACACACAAATACTCCCCATACCTTGTTCAACATAATTTAACATTATATGATGTTAAAAGTTTGAAAACAACCTTACAGTGCCTGTGGATTCTATCATAATTCTGGTTAAAAAAATATATCTTCCTTTCAAAATTTTCAGCAGGAATCAAAAATTCTGCAGGATTTTTTCTTGTGTCTAAAGGGTTAAAGATTATTGCAGATTGAGTATTTGTTGCAGATATGGCCCAGCGCGAGATGTGATCGGAGGAGACTCGGGCTGCATAATTGCTCTTTATTGACAGATAGACGTGCAGAGAGATATTGGAGGTGATGGACTGTCTCTTTGCTGTGCAGTGACCCATGTGAGTAGGGAAGGTGTAGAAAATCACAGTCAGCTGCCTTCTGACTTCCCCTGAGAGCGAGGTACCAGGGTCAGCAACGTAGATGTTATTAGAGCAGACATTAAATGATGCCTCTTTCAGGCTTAACGGCATATATTAAAGGGATAGATATATGGCCACTATAGGTCTCAGGGTGCGTGTATGGTGAAGGTTAAAACAGGGGGCAGGAATGAGGCTTTTACAGGGCGTTTGAGTTATGGTGCTATAGCTGCCAGTGATTTGGGACAGAAAGTGGGAAGTGTCTGTATGTCCAGTTCAATGCCTCCTCAGGTGAGCGTTTGTGCAAAGCTACTGTACATCTCCACCTTTTCAACCTGCAACTTACTCATACCTACTCCCTGTGCACCTATTCAACAATGGCTCCCTTTTAAGGAGACAAAAGCGTCTTCAGAGTGAAATGTCACGTTGGATCGATCGCTATAGACTGAGGACCTGCTGCAGGAGTCTTTTTCTATAGGCCTGACCTTTTCATGATAGAATTGGCAGGCGTGAGAGGAGTCTCACGTTTAACACCCCCTATTAAATACCAAGAATGGGGGAAAGCTCTCGTCAGCTCGACATGGTGAGATTTATCGTCTCTCTTTTTTCTTTTGGTAGAGCTTTTGTTCGAGAAAATGGCGCCCCACAGTGCGGCAGAGGAATGACTCACTCTCCTCTCACCTCTGGCCACGGGGGTCAGCAGCACTGCTGGGGTGCAGGGCATGTCCTGACTGACAGCTGATGGGGAGGGTCTGTTCTGTTCAGATGCTGCATAGTTGGAGCATAGAGCTGTCTGATTGGACTCTGCGTAGCTGGAGCTTAAAGCATGTTCCGACTGGACTCTGCATAGCTGGAGTGCAGAGCCTGTTCTGATTGGACACTGCATAGCTGGAGGAAGGGGTTGCTCTGATTGGACACTGCATAGCTGGAGCATAGAGCATGTTCTGATTGGACACTGCATAGCTGGAGCATAGAGCATGTTCTGATTGGACACTGCATAGCTGGAGCACAGAGCCTGCTCTGATTGGACACTGCATAGCTGGAGGTGGGGCCTGCTCGAATTAGACACTGTATTGCTAGAAGCAGGACCTGTTCTGACAGAACACTGCACATCTGGAGTGTAGAGCCTGCTCTGATCGGACACTGCATAGCTGGAGTGTAGAGCCTGCACTGATTGGACACTGCATAGCTGGAGTGTTGAGCCTGCTCTGATTGCACACTGCATAGCTGGAAGCACGGCTGGCTACAGCATTTGTACCCCATTTTTCCGGGAAGGGGGAGGCGGTATGAGAGATAGATAGTGATCACAAACTGGAGGAGTGGAGGAAGGTTAGATAGCAGTTGTGGGGTGGGGGGTAGTGGTTGCAGAGCGGGTTTGAGGGGGGTTCCCAGACTATACTTATTTTAGTCTAAAATACAAAATGCGCAATACATTTCACTCACTTTTGTATATCTGAACAGGTTGTACATACTGTACATAACCAGCAACTATATGTATATAAAGTCAAAACGTCATTTTTCTTTTTTGTTACCATTTAATATTTTTCTCTTCACTCCTTGCACTCTTCACTTCTTTTCACTATTTGTATCCTGTTTACAGCTCATAGGAATGGTTTCACCTGTATATAGTCATTCCTTGTGTATGTCTCTGAAGATTGTTGTGTTCTTACTCTCTTTCTTTTGTGTAAGGACATTGAGAGCCACTAAACCGGAGTCAAATTCCTCGCATGTGTAAAAATACTTGGCAAATTAAGAAGATTCTATCATGAACGCAACATGTTCCGTTTCCACATTTTTTCCATTCATTTGCTGCCCCCCAGATGGTTGGTGCCCCTCCCCCTCTTACAGATGGTGCCCTAGGCAACCGCCTGTATCAACTCAGCCTAGAACCGGCCCTGGCAGGAGGATGGGGCCCGCTTTGTTTATATGCTGCACAGCTGGTGGGTGGGGCCTGCGCAGTTTTTCTCATTTCATGGTGAAGGAGAAGCTTGTGTCTAGATGGGTGGGAGGAAGCGCAGCAGGACCCCCCAAACATTTGCCGGTAATGCCACCACAGTCTCCCACAAGTAGCAACTCGGCGAACCCGCTGCAAGCTGTTCCTCCAGAGCAGCCGGAGGGGTGGGGGGATTGTGTCTCCAGTTGCTGCTCCCCTCTGACCTTTATAAACCATCGGCTTCTTCTGGGACACAGAAGGGAAGCGGAATAACAATACTAATGATAATAAGAGCTTTATTCTGGGCATCTTTTCAGGTTCACACAATGTGCTCAGACAACTTTAAAAATAATTTATTCATTGTTAAACCAAAAGCCAGCAATAGAGGAAATGATTTAAATAATTTAAAATTGAAAATAAAAGACTGAAATTGTGACAAAGTGTGAAAGATATATATTTTAATGGGGGAACAAGGGAACTCCCTTTTGAGCTGCACCATCAATGCCAAGTCAGAGAGCTATGACCATATTTAAAGTATACAGGTTTAATAATCTGTATTAAAACATTAAAACCAAATGCCTCCCCATTTTGAATAATGTATTGTGACACCTGAAAAATACATTTATTGAGTTTCAGTGACAAAGAGATCTATGCATAAAACTGTTAAATGTGCATGTAATGGAGGGATTCTGCCTGGATAACAGGAAGTATGTTTCATTCACTGAATTGTCAGCCTTGACCAACTGATCAGGTCAAGTAATACAGCCTTTTGGGATGTTCAAGTCCAAGCTTAAGGCAGCGCTGGGCTTTTTCTGCACTATAGGTAAACAGCAAGGCTAGATGGGTTGAACTGCTTGTTCTCATTATGAATTTTTATGTTCGAAAAAACCAAATCGAACAAGGCTGGCAAATCCAAACGAAATGGTAAAGCCAAAAAATAAATAAAATAAAATCTGTGGCACACACACTGTGATTCTGTTGTGACCAGCTGACGCGGGCTCAGGTGCAGTACGATCACTGACAACAAGCAAGTGTTGTGACCACCACTTTCACTGCTGTTCCAGAAAGTGCTATGGAGCAAAGTCTGGTTGTTCCTCTCTCCACAAACCAGGTAGTTCTCAGTTTTAGACGCACACAGGCTTTACTGAGCGTTCATTAGTGACGTACTTACAAACAAACAAACAACACACTATAGGCAAAGGGAATACGCGATATAGCTCCTGTGTGCATCTCATTCCAGCTTCCCGGTCTCCCTGCTAACAAAAGCAGAAAAAGGGTTAGCAATCAAGAACATTGTCAACAGCTGTGATTGCAAACTAGCTAAACCCCTCCATCTCCGCCTGCAGATGGCACCCTAACCACACCACCGCTCCACATACCCCCACTGCCCGACTTAGGCCAGGGAGCCGTCCGGCCACCAACCACCCCCCCCCCCCCACCCACCAAGCGGGAGAGGAAGTCAGCCACCCCCATATGAGCCCTCGGGCTATGGATCACCTTGAACTTATATGGTTGTGATGCCAGATACCAACGAGTGATCCGCGAGTTGGTATCTTTCATGCGGTGGTGCCACTGAAGGGGCGCGTGGTCCGAACAGAGGGTGAAAGGGCATCCCAGGAGATAATAGCGGAGAGCGCCGACCGCCCACTTGATGGCCAGACACTCCTTAGCCACAGTGCTGTACATTAGCCTCCCGCTGTGACAGCTTCCGGCTAATGTACAGCACAGGGCGGTTGACCCCCTCAACCTCCTGGGACAAAATGGCCCCCAGCCCGCTGCTCGATGCGTCCGTCTGCAGACAAAATGGGAGAGCAAAGTTAGGCGTATAGAGGAGCGGTTCACCACAGAGAGCCTGTTTTACTCTCTCAAATGCCTGCTGGCACCGCTAACCGCAACCGTCTAACCTCTTTTTTTGTCTTGGGTCGTGGGCAGGCCTCAATAGCTGCTGTCTTATCAACCTGGGGACGCACCTGCCCACCTGCCAGACAATCAAACTCTCTCTCACATACTAGTATTCTCTTGCATACTGACAATCATACTCTCTCACACGTACTACTATAGTCTCGCACATATAATCATTCTGTCTCACACACTACTGTTCTCTATGGTGGTGTGTTCTGAGAGAGTATAATGGTATGTGTAAGAGAGTATAATGGTGTGTGTGAGAGAGTTTAATGGTGTGTGTGAGAGAGTATGATGGTGTGTGTGAGAGAGTATGATGGTGTATGTGAGAGGGTATAGTGGTGTGTGTGAGAGTATGATGGTGTATGTGAGAGGGTATAGTGGAGTGTGTGAGAGAGTATGATGGTGTATGTGAGAGGATATAGTGGTGTGTGTGAGAGAGTATGATGGTGTATGTGAGAGGGTATAGTGGTGTGTGTGAGAGAGTATGATGGTGTATGTGAGAGGGTATAGTGGTGTGTGTGAGAGAGTATGATGGTGTATGTGAGAGGGTATAGTGGTGTGTGTGAGAGAGTATGATGGTGTATGTGAGAGGGTATAGTGGTGTGTGTGAGAGAGTATGATGGTGTTTGTGAGAGGAAGTATGATTTATTTATTTATGCTTGGCGTAAAGTACTGAAGTTCTGTCATATGGAGTACCTGGCATAAAGTACTGAAGCTTTTCGTATTGAGTACTGAGCGTACAGCACTGAAGCTCGGTCATATTGAGTACTTTGCATCAAGTACTGCAGCTTGACCATGTTTAATACTTCGCATAAATTAAGGGTGCTTGGTCATATTTAATACTTAGCATAAAGCGCTGAAGCTCAACCATATTGGATACTTGACATCAAGTACTGAAGTTTGGTCTTATTGAGTACCTACATAAAGTACTATTATGTCCACCAATACCTGCCCATATTTAGAGACTTGGGGCCTCATTTATCAAACAGACTAAGTATGACTTACGCAGAAAACCACATAAGTAGTTATTTATGAAACTTTACTTTGGCGTGGAAATGATCTTATCTCTACGCAAAGTCTAGACTTGACGCAAGTGATTTTCCTGCTGGTCATGTAGGGGTATTGCAATTTGGGACGCATATGCGTCCAAGCCTGTGGTGAACTTTGCATTAGCTTTTTGCTGCCCCACCTCGTTCACTGCAGCAGCGACACACTCCCAAGCTACCTGTTTGGCTTTGTTTGTCAACCCACTATTTAGTCCACCAAATAATACGTGTTGCCTGTCTTCAATCTCCTGTACCATCGCCGTGATCTCGTCTTCCAAAAAGTTTGCTTTTCTCTTTTGGTCCATGGTTATTCCTAACTAAACCCTCATTTGTGCTAGCATTATATAAGGGGAAATCGTTGATTGTAAGGCACGCTCAGGTGCCGTCAATTTTAAGTTAATTTGAGATTTATAGATCGCAGGTGCGTATGTTACAAATGGGCTTCTTAGAACCTGCGTAAGTAAGGTTTTTTATGCTAGTATCTTTTATGAATTGAACGTAAGCACACCGTCGGAAATGATCTTAAAAAAAATTTTTTTTTATAAATGAGGCCCTTGGAATTGGGTAATTGGGTAGTCCTTTAGTTGATTTTTTTCCCAATTACAACTGCTATTACTGGGTAAACAACAGGTCTGATTCAACTGAACATATTGGATTCTATCATTTAAATGAAATACAGATCCATATTGTGTGAATACACAGACCTGAGGTGTGAGCTGTCACTTTCACAGTCTTCCTCATTAATTTCAGCACATTATGCACTGTTCTGGCATGCCCACAATACCAATTTTCTCTCTAGGTTTGTTGGTAGTTGGCATCATTTTATTCTAGTTTCTGACAGCATTCACGCCCCTATCGTTCAGATGGTTAGAAATATATCTTATATTTACCACTGTGATGCAAAACTCAAGTCCTGGAAAGTCACAGTGTCTGCTGGGTTTTGATGTGTTTTGGCACTTAAGTGTTTAATTAAAATTTGATTGGCTCAGGAGTCCACACACCTGGTATCTGCAGCTTAAAATGGATGCCAATTAAAAGGAAACCACAAAAACCTGCAGGTACTGCAGTCCTTCATGACTCCAGTTGTTTCATAACAAAAATATGTGGATGTGGCGCTTTAGCATTTATTTGTTCTCTATGCACAATTACTGCAATAACTTGTGCTGCACTTTGTTCCATTATCCCAAAAATAAGAAAATAAATATTTTTCCACTCAGAACTGAAGTGAGATTTTGACGTCTGTCACAGTACTGGGGAACTCTGAATCAGAGCAACTAGCACCTGTTATCTCTTAATCTCAAGAATATTCTCCATTATTCTCTTGTCAGCCCTAACAATAAGTGTCATCTGAGCTGTCTCTTCCAGAGAGCCTATGGCATTGTGATCTGAAAATAGCAAAACAAGTTTTTTTTTTTTTTTTTTTTTTTGCAAGTTTATAAAAAGTGTAACAAAACCCAGTCAGAGTTTCAATTACAAGAAGGTACCTTTTTGAAGACCTGTGAACATCTAGCTCAAAATATAAACATGTTTGTGTAACTGTCCTAGAAAAATGACTGTGTGGTAGGGTAGCAAGGAGCTTATGACCAGGAGGATGTTGGTTTGATTCCCAAGTGGAGCATTGTTGGATTACGCTTGACTGATGTAGTTAGCATTGCTCGTCATGATCCAACAGTTCCGTATACAACAGAAGGAGCCAGCCCTGGTCCTAGGGAGCCACAGGGTCTGTCACCTCTGATGTCCACAGATAGCACATGAAAATGCTGCAGATATAGATCAGTCTGACT
Source organism: Anguilla rostrata (assembly GCF_018555375.3). Classification (NCBI taxonomy): domain Eukaryota; kingdom Metazoa; phylum Chordata; class Actinopteri; order Anguilliformes; family Anguillidae; genus Anguilla; species Anguilla rostrata. Next base: position 37,908,233 of record NC_057943.1, on the reverse strand, counting down.
GAGGGTTTCCACCACATACATGATAAATTATGCATTTAATACACCTACTTTTATGATATATATTGTTCCATTTGTCATTTAAAATAATGCTTTTGTGTGTAGTGCAAGCCTTTTGTCAGTAAAACTGTTCATTTGAATCATATAGTCATTTTTTAAATCTTTTAATATTTAGGCATAGAAGGTTGCCTCACCAATGGGTGAATGTTGTAGCTTTAATAATGAATGTACCAGTTATTATTCATGATGAGAAACTTTTGGGTATTGTCTCTGACGGCTGCAGTGTTGGCACATCGCCTTGCCTTCGGTGATCTTAATACTCCTGTGTGCTGCTTTTCCTGTATTTTTCCCAGTGGGATTCCGGGGAAGAAATGTGGCTCCATCATTCTGTCTGCTGAAGAGCTGGGGAACTGCAGGGTGAGTACTGCTTCCCTAGCTTGGCAGAGCATGACTGACAGTCTGTCCAAATCGCACTGTTCTCACTCGACTGGCTCATCAGATTCAGGGTGCCAGCTTTCCAGCACGGTAACTGTAAATCTCTTATACTGTGCTGTAACCTGGATGACCCATTTTAATTGATTTTTCTCGTCACGTTTGTTCATTACTGTTTCTCTGTCCTGCTGATTTGCGAGGCTGATGGCTGGTGCCAGTACAGCACATACAAAATAAGGCCTCGGGAAAGAGGTGCTGGCCGTTTATTTTTCTGTAAGACTAGGCTGTTAGTGTCAAAGCTCAGGAAATTCCATTAGCATAGACACGTGACATAGACATGATAAACATGTGAAAGTGGTGTGATAGATGTGTGATAGAGGTGTTATAAACGTGATAGGGGTGTGATAGATGTGTGATGGGGTGTGATAGAAGTGTGATAGGGGTGTGATAAACACGTGATAGGCGTGTGATAAACGTGATGGGGTGTGATAGACGTGTGATGGGGTATTATAAACATGTGATAGGGGTGTGATAGACGTGTGATAGGGGTGTGATAGATTTGTGATGGGGTGTGAAACATGTGATAGTCGTGTGATAAACATGTGATGAGGTGTGATAGACATGTGATAGGGGTATTATAAATATGTGGTAGGGGTGTGATAAACATGTGATAGGCGTGTGATAAACGTGATGGGGTGTGATAGACATGTGATAGGGGTGTTATAAATATGTGGTAGGGGTGTGATAGATGTGTGATAGACATGTGATAGGGGTGTGATAGATTTGTGATAGGGGTGTGATAAACATGTGATAGGTGTGTGATAAACACGTGATGGGGTGTCATAGACGTGTTAAGGGTGTGATACGCATGTGATAGGGGTGTGATAGACGTGTGATAGGGGTGTGATAAACACATGATGGGGTGTCATAGGCATGTAATAAACATGTGATGGGGTGTGATAGATGTGTGATGGGGTGTGATACATATGTGATAGGGATGTGATAGCTGTGTGGTGTGATAGGGGTGTGATAGACATGTGGTGTGATAGGGGTGTGATACACGTGATAGGGGTGTGATAGACGTGTGGTGTGATAAGGGTGCGATACACGTGATAGGGGCGTGATAGACGTGTGGTGTGATAGGGGTGTGATAGATGTGTGATGGGTGTGATACACATGTGATAGGGGTGTGATAGACGTGTGGTGTGATAGGGGTGTTGTACACATGTGATAGAGGGTGACAGATGTGTGATAGGGGTGTGATACACATAATAGGGGTGTGGTAAACGTGTGTTGTGATAGGAGCGTGATACACATGTGATAGGGGTGTGATAGATGTGTGATAGGGGTGTGATACACATGTGGTGTGATAGGGGTGTGAAAGACATGTGGTGTGATAGGGGTGTGATACACGTGATAGGGGTGTGATAGACATGTGGTGTGATAGACATGTGATAAGGGTGTGATACACATGTGATGGGGTGTCATAGACATGTCATAGGGGTGTCATAGATATGTGATAGGGGTGTGATAGACCTGTGATAGGGGTGTGATAGATTTGTGATAGACACGTAATTAGGGTGTGATAAACATGTGATAGGGGTGTGATAGATGTGTGATAGGGGTGTTATACACATGTGATGGGGGTGTTATAAACATGTGATAGGGGTGTGATAGACCTGTGATAGGGGTGTGAAACACATGTGATGGGGTGTTACAGAGGTGTGATACACATGTGATGGGGTATGATAGAAGTGTGATAGACGTGTGATGGGAGTGTGGCTTCTTCACTGTAGTGCAGTGCATTTTGACGATTTAAATGACCATTGAGAGGGGTAAGAGCAGTGTAGTATTTGTACATTAACCATGCTCCATTTCATATTTCCCTGAAAAGATCAAACAACATTTGGGCTTTTCAATTTTAGTATCAATATTGTTTTACTGCATTTTTTTTCCACTGTTGCAAATGCATTTGAGCTGTCAAACTAAATGCTCTGTTGAAGATTATTCAGTTAGAAGCTTTTATCTCAAATCAATTGTGAATTTTATGTTTTGAATTCCAAAAAATGAAATTCTGCCGTCATCGCAGTCATTTATCTGACTGAAGAGAGCACAGGAGGGCGATGGGAGGCTAGAGGATCATAGGATCTCAGCGATCACCTGCAGCAGTGAGCCCAAGTGGGAGCATGTCTGCACTTTTTATTCAGCCATTCTTTCTTTTACTGGGAAAAGCACACTGAGATATGAAATCTCTCAAATATGATATATGAAATCTCACTGGAGGCAGTATCAGATAAAAAGGCATTCCACAGAGGATTTAGCAGTTATTAAATATAATAACAATGTTCTGTACATACTTGGATATCATTCATGACTATAGAAATGTGACAGGGATGCTTCTCAGAATAAAACAAGCCTGCAATTTCAGCTAAGGTCACAGGCACCACCATTTTCAAGTTTTTGTGACAAGTTTCAAGACCAGGGTGGATTTTAATGAAATAATCTTTCCAAATTATGAGCATGTCCAGGGCTTCTTAAAAAGTAGCACTAAAGCTTGAAAAGTGATGAAGTATGGCTGTGTCCCAATATGTAGGCAGCTGCCTCGCTGCCTCACTGCTTGCATCCTTAGAAGCCTGCTGCCTCGCTGCCTCACTGCTTGCATCCTTAGAAGGCTGCTCCCTCTAAAGGCAGCGTCTTAACGGTAAAGGAACCTCAAAAGGAAACAAATTTTGGACGCACTTTGAAGACAAAAAGGCGTCACAGAGAGTTCACATACCCACACGAGATCGGTGTTTACCGTTACAGCTGACGGCTTTAACTTTCCAACAGAAAGACTAAACGCAAATAAAGACGGATTCTGTCGCTGTCGCTTGTTCTGATTCAGGGAAAACAAAATTAGTTTGACATTCAGTTAACTACATAACTAGCCACTAGTTCAGCTACTTAAAGAACATTAAATACATTATTCCAGTGTAATAAATAATTAAAATGTACAACAAATTATCGATTTCACTATATATTTACATTTCCACCACTTCACTGGTTTCAGGCGCCATTCATTTAATGGAAGTGAGAAGTCAGAGGAAATCGCAAAGACCTATGGGATAGCCTTCCAGCTAAAGGATGCATCAGACGTTGTCTTCAAATTTAACCAAAATAAGGCACCTTAGAAGGACGCATTTTTTGATGGCTTCAGTTTGGGACATGTCTACGAAGGACAAGTGTGAAAAATACTCAGGCAGGGTACTTTATATTGGGACACAGTGTTCTTAAGACCCAGCTGAAAAAAAGTGCATTTACGTGTTTTATGAGTGTCATGGCTGACAAAAACATGTGGTAGTCAAAATATTTTCAAAAATATTGTTTTAGTTTTATTGACCATGTAGGTTTCAGTATAGTGGTAATAAATGAAGACCATTTGGGCATATTGGGCATAAGTTAATTGCTGGGTCAGTTTCTGAGTATATGTATGAGTACCTTCTATAGTGTTCATTTGGATCCATCATCCAACTTGCCATTTTCCCCCGTCACGTGTTGATGTTGTTAGTTGAAGGAATGCGTAAATAACCCATGCAGCAGCACGCATACCGGGCCGTGCTCGTTACAGCTCGAAACGCTGCGCTCAGCCCCCCCGCCACCCAACCCCCCGCCCCCAACCCCCAGATCAATGGCGGATCTTATCAGTGGCTTCGCTGCTGCACTGTGTGTTTTACACGCAAGGGTGTCCCGCAGGCTTTCAGCAGCTCACAGGGACGTATCGAGCACCGACTTGAACGTCAATTGAATGATAAACTGCTCGTCGCTACCCCTGACTCTGCCCCCCTACACGACCCCTCTAATTGCCTGGATGCACGTTCTCTCCATCCCGGACCATTAATCTTCCTCTTCTTCTTCTTTTTCTTTCGCACATTAAAAAAGCAGGTGCAGGTGCTGGTGCAATGCTTCTTTCATAATTCGGACATCTATTATGGCTTATCAAGGTCTATACTTAGACATTCATCCATTGCCATTGGTTTGTCATCTCTGAATTTCTCAGCCTGCCCCTCTACAGACTTCTTTCCCTGTGAATTAATCTTCCAGACTACTGTGGGCTTCATGAATATATGTTGAAAATGACAGTACCAGGTTCACAGACGCAAAGGGCTCATTCCAATTATTTATTTTGTCCGTCCTCATCTCCTTGGTCTTTGCCTGACCTGGAAAATCGATTGAGGTTTGCCATCTTTAAGGACATTCTGTTACGTGCTCCTTGGAGGAGCGAGGAGGCTCCCAGTGGATGCTTCAGCTAGGATACTACTATTGTTCTGAATTGAAAGAACAAATATTTTTGAATGATTCATTTTTAACTGTGTACATACCGAACTATCAATGGTATGTACTGAATGTAGCTTTCAGCTCCTGTACTGATTCAATTCGCCAAATGACGTGAACTCCCCATCATCGTCCCTATTGGTTTGTGTGCTGCCCTGAGTAACTCACATTTTCCCTATGCTCTGTACTACCAGCGACATAATGACCAGGCATTTCACAAAATGAGCAAAGCATCAGGCATACTGCAATCACTGTACAAATGTTTTTTTTCCTTCATATTTGCACTGTAGGCGTTGCGAATACTATGTCATTAAATCGTCAATACAAAATCAGTCGTGTAGACTGTGCTGGAGTGCAAGCGCGTTTGACTAGTCTTTTGTTTGTTTCATTCTATTCATCTACTGAAAGTTCAAACGGAATACTCGTACAAAATGTACTGATCGTACTGAATGTACTAAAAGACTCAATGAGTACAAAAACTTTTAAAAAGTAGCCTACTGAAAGTGGAAAGATTCACAGAGTGTATATAATGTACTAATGCCCTCTGCAAATAGCAGTGAGACAAACAGAAACAGGAAATGGTATGTTTGGTAAAAGAAGGTTTTTGGAAAAATAATATTGTGTGGATCTTTATAATGACGTTAATGACAATGTTGGTGATAACTGAACTTTTTAAACAGTGCTGAGGGCTATTAAATTTGACTTAATTGATATTAAACAATTAAATGATGTTCACTGACTTCACTGCAAGTCTTTATGTCAAGTACAACTATATAAATGCAGTCCATTTACCATTCTGTGTAAATATTTATTGAACTGGGGTGAATTCACACCGTGTGAGAGTTTGCTTTGTGGGGGAAAGAAGCCGTTGAATTGTGCTGAATAAAGAGCATACATCTTTTAGCAGCGAGACATTTGAAATGCAGAACCTAAAACATTAGAAAGAGGAAAGCAGTGTTTTCCAACTGTTACAATACAATACAACTGAGTGGCTCAAGCGCAAGCCAGGCAGGCAGAAATAAAAAGTAAATACTGTAGTATATTCGGCCAAGTGTGCGTGTGTGTGTGTGTTTACGGTTAATTCTGAGAAAGTAACTCGAATCACTCAAAAACTCTGTACTGACTTGAACACACTTTGATTCCTCCGACCGTGAGTCCTTTCCTTGCCTCCTTTCCTCGCCTCTGTTCCATTGTGTGGATGGGCTCCATGGTCTGGTATCTGTTAAGGCTCTGTTTTGGGGTGTGGATGGGCTCCATGGTCTGGTATCTGTTAAGGCTCTGTTTTGGGGTGTGGATGGGCTCCATGGTCTGGTATCTGTTAAGGCTGTGTTTTGGGGTGTGGATGGGCTCCGTGGTCTGGTATCTGTTAAGGCTCTGTTCCAGTGTGTGGATGGGCTCCATGGTCTGGTATCTGTTAAGGCTCTGTTCCAGTGTGTGGATGGGCGCCATGGTCTGATATCTGTTAAGGCTCTGTTCCAGTGTCTGGATGGGCCCCATGGTCTGGTATCTGTTAAGGCTTTGTTCCAGTGTGTGGATAGGCCCCATGGTCTGGTATCTGTTAAGGCTCTGTTTCAGGGTGTGGATGGGCTCCATGGTCTGGTATCTGTTAAGGCTCTGTTTCAGTGTGTGGTTGGGCTCCATGGTCTGGTATCTGTTAAGGCTCTGTTTCAAGGTGTGGATGGGCCCCATAGTCTGGTATCTGTTAAGGATCTGTTTCATGGTGTGGATAGGTCCCATTGTCTGATATCTGTTAAGACTCTGTTCCAGTGAGTGGATGGGACCCAGGGTCTGTTATCTGTTAAGGTTCTGATTCAGGGTGTGGATAGGCTCCATAGTCTGGTATCTGTTAAGGCTCTGGTATGGATAGGCTCTGCAGGATGGCCTTCCCTGCTGATTAGCTTGAGCTGCCTCCAATTAAGCTGAATGATATACATTCTATCCCTTTTAGACTTCTAAGCATTCTGATAAAGGCCTGACAGTAAGGCCAGAACATTTGAATAAATGGTTTTATAAAATTTTATAAATAAAAGGAGTGCTGTCTTTCCTCTTTCATCCAATCCAGAAGTTTGCCAGGGCTGACTGCATCCAGCAGCCTCATGGGATGGGGTATTGCCCAGCTGGGATTGTGAACTGGTTTAAGCCAGAGTTTTCCGCAGGCTGCACAAGCCGCACATGCAGGGTCCTCCTCCAGCTGTGTGCCTGTGGATGCACCGCTGGGGCCAGTGCACTGCAGAATGATGAGAAGCTGCCGGGTGAACTGCAGGCTTCAGAAGAGCACAAACTCCTCAAAACAAATTGACAGAGGCTCAGAGGTTGCAGATCAGCTTGAAACAAAATTAGAACAGAGGGGCTGAGTCATTTCTGAGGTGTGTCTAGATGTGACTGAGAGTTCTGTAAATGAGAATTCTGTAAATGTCTCAGAGTTCTGTAAATATAATAAATGAGGATTAGTCATGGTTTTAGTCAATCTAAGTCTGGTCTCCCAGCCTGCACTCTGGTCATTTTCACCTTCTTTTTTTTAGCAAACTCAATCAGTGGACTTTTTGGATCGAATGTAAGAATTAAATATTTTTAATTGAAAAGCAGTGAAGTTGAATGATCAACATTACTGGCATGGACAATCTCATTTAAACGATATTGATAGGTAATTAACCTTTTGAGCTCACTGTAAACATGCTTTGTTATGGTATCCAAGGTGGAATACATGTTCAGTATACTGTAAAGTAACTGTGGCAGCCTTTGGAAGCATTTTAACATTTCAAAAGAATAATATCTCTCCTAAACCGACTTGTGTATGTACATAATTAGGGCAATGGGTGACGTAGGGCTTATGCCTTTTGAACTTGATTAGAAAGAATATAAAGCCCTTGTCAGTTCATGAGAGAGCCTCACATATATGCCGTATATCTTGATAATGCTTTTGGACAACAAAAGGCTACTTAAAAATTCTGAAATGAACAAAGATGTAACAAAGAATAAGAGTTATGACAAATTTATGAATGATTTTTTCTCTTGAATAAACATTTCAGTTATATCAGTGATCATTCATCAGAAGAGCTGGAAAGTAATTATGATCCCTGCATTTTAATTGGAGGCCATTTCTCACATCTCTGGAAGTGGCTATGTATTGACAGCTATTACTCTTAGTTTCATTTTCAATTTGTTGAGGCAGAGGGAACATTTTTAATACTCTCAGCAATCAAAGCAAGCTGAGAATGCAAGGGAAGCAGGGCAGTATTAAAATGTTTTACAGGGACACAGTTATCAGAATTTCAGAGAGCAGTATTAGATTTAAACACCCTCTGGGTCGAGTAAAAATCAACCTGGTAAATCATGTGTGTGGCTGAAGGCTTTCAGAAAGAGATGCCCGAATCTAAAGTATTAAAAAAAACAGCTTATGCTGGTCATAAACAAACCTGCTTATAAACACAGTCTACCTTACCACTTGAGATAACACCGGAGTGCAGAAATGCAGTTTATTTATTTTAATTAAAGTTTTAATTTCCATTTCTTTGTAGCCAAATGATGATGTTAATTTTTTAATGTTTAAATGATATCAATAGAAATGTGTTCTGCTCCTTTATCGAGTTAGTCAGAGTGTTAAAACTATTAAATTATCATGACATACACCATGCATCTGGTTACTTTTCTCTGCTTCATGAATAAAACTGGAATGGAAGCAGTGAGACTCCCCGGAGGGTGGAACATAGCCAGCGTGCCCGTGGGAATCCAGGCCTCGCTAAACCACTCCGGCATCAGAACTATCTGTGCTTCACTGCATGTTGGTAAACATGATAAACATGAATAATGTTTGCATGTGTAATAACTCACTGAAGGCACTGGCCCTGTGTAATTGCAGTTTGACTTATTTGTTTGCGTGAGCAGCCTGTGATGTTTTCCTACCGTGGCTATGGCTTTTCTACGGCCGCAGGCTGTGTGTAGGTCCTGTGGATTGGGTTACTTTTCTATGGCTGCAGGCTGTGTGTAGATCCTGTGGATGGGGTTACCTTTTGTGTGTGTGTGTGTGTGTATGTCTGTCTGTGAGCCTGAGTGTGTGTGTGTGTGTGCGCATGTGCATGCATGTGTGTGTGCATGGGTGTGCTTGTACTTAACTGTGTGTGCATTCACATCTGTATATACTGTACAATATTTAGCATTTGTGTGTGACTGTGCGTGTACAAATTTCTGTAGTATGTGCTTAAAATGAGCACAGTGAGAAAGCTATTTTTGCCTAATAATAAGAATAAGAATTCTTTATTCTTTTATTATTGTTATTGCTGTTGTTGTAGTCAAAGTTATGTAGAACGTTTACTTATTAATCTGCAAAAATATTCAAATGTATTTCTGTATGTAATTATTCATAAATTATTTCCTGCCAGTAAAGTATGTCAAATTTTAGAATGACTTCGTAGTCCTGTACTGAACATTAAAATCAATTCGCATCTATAGGTCATACATTTCAATGAAGCTGCAATTTCACAAGAGACTAAACACAGAGGGTAAAAGAAAATTTGTGTCTGAGAAAAAGGGGGAGGGATTGGGGGAAGTGAGGAGAGAGAAAGTGTGTGAGAGAGAAGGAGGGAGTAGTCAGGGAGCAGAATTTAAATAAGGCTTACAGTAGGTGCTGACTTTGTGTGACAGCAGCTGCAGTCGGTCCGGCACTGGCACCGTCACTGGCACTGTCACCGGCACCATCACTGGCACTGGCACCGTCACCATCACTGGCACCATCAGTGCCACTGGCACCGTCACTGGCATTGTCACTGGCACCGTTACTGGCACTGTCACTGGCAACGTCACCAGCACTGTCACTGGCACCGTCAGCTCAGAGTCATCTCACTTTATTTAGCTACAATTACAATGTAAAGTTCTGGTCTTCAGGAGGGTTTAAAAAATTAAACGTGACAAAATTTAAAAATTGTACAATATTAATTAATCTTTTAAATTAATGAATCCACACAAATGCCAGTTACCTGTATTTAAATAATTTTATACATTAGCTCAAAAATGCTTGCACCATCCTTTTAGTCATTGGTGTTAATTGTACCCTACACAACATTAAAGGCTTTCCAGAATGTAATTTCTCAATTCAGTCTGCACAGATATGCAAAGGCAGCGCGGGTTAATACAGTGTAATCCACTTAATTGCATTATGGGTTATCGCATATTTTGGGTGTTTGCATAAAATAGTCAAATCCTGAACCATTTCCCATTCATTCCATCTTGAAAAGATTGCCTATTTGCATAACCCATTAGTACATATTTCAGACATTTTCATGGAATTATGTCCAATTACATTACATAATGATCTATAGATATAGGGGAGAGCAGGGGGCCATTGTGACATATTTTGCTTTTACTGGATTGCTAAGAGACAGCTTGAATAACAATGACAAGATTTTGAACTGAATATCTTATGCCTCTTCGTAAACTATTGATGATGTTTATTAAACTTGATTGGAAATGTGAAAGGTCCAGTTTGACTTCAAACTAAACACTTACATCATAACAACAGACCCCACTGGCGAGGTCATTTGTTATGATGGGCGGGGTCAGTTGTACAATGTTTGGTAACACTTTTCAATAAGGTCACATACATTGGCATTAGCTAATATAGTTGTTAACTACTTACTACTGGAAAATTAATCTGTACAGCTTTGTTGTATTTGTACATCATTAATTCATGTTAACATAACTATATTAGTTAAAAACATGTGACCTTATTGTAAAGTGTTACCACATTTTTCAAATGAAAAAAGGTTTAGTGATCATGGTTCATGTTTCCTCACTGTGCTGGTAAAGATGAGGATAATGCAAGGTCCAGCCCTGTTATTTTTATTCAAATCACACTGGAGTTACCTCATACAGTACGTGAGATTAGGCTACTTACAGTAGGCTAATTATATGGTTTTAATTGCATGTGTGTTTTCAGTTGATTACGGCTACATGTGAAGTATATATAATACATGAAGAAACTGAGCCCCCAGCTCACTCAGCCATGCTTTACTGGGTCATGTTCGCTTCACACAACAACTTTGACAGTCAGTACTAATATCTACTGATAGCTCACAGATTGTAGTTTAAAATTATACACATTAAGATTTGTTTACAAACACATGACAGTAGCTGAAAAATAACCGTGACATAAACATTTTTCACCTTCTTAAATAAGTAAGAAATTCACTAGAAGCCGGTCTGTTGAAATCCAAGGTGAAAGAGGGTCTTTATGGGGGGTGTCCAACATGATTGACAGCATGCTAGCTTTCTGATTGGGCAAAATGCGTAAATATGGACAGCATGTCACAACAGACCATGCTATTCTGTATGTTAAAAGCCAGATGTGGCATAAATAAATCAACAATTATCTTATTGGGGCCTCTAGTGGCACAGCCCGTAGAGCTCTATCAACATGCTCAATGTGAGCAGCGACGTTGGTGGTTCGAATCCGATCGCCGACCTTTGTTGCACGTCTCTCCCTCTCTCTACTCCTAATTCTTCCTGCCTCTCTACACTGTTCTATCAAATAAAGCTGAAAAAGCCCAAGAAATATATTTTAAAAACACAATTACCTTATTAAGACAATAAATTCATGTGCCATTTCTAATCGATTTGCAGGTTTTTTTTTGCGTGATTTCTCCTATAGTCTTCTTAGGCGGCTTGAAACACTTTCAATTTCAATGCAGGAAAAACCATGTGGAGAGAGATGGGAGATGAAGGGAAAGAGAGCATGGAAGGGGATAGAGTGAGAGATTCTTTAATTTAATTATCCACTGATCTCATTCCTTTAAATAACTATTGAAGTGAATTAATTTCATTAATGCAGTAGAGCATTTCATTGAAGGTGTGATATGAAAGGTTATGTGCCTCAGTTTCTGATATAGACTAGTCTTATGGTATATTTTTTTCAAGAGCCAGCCTGCCCTTGTGGGGACAGACTGCAGCCCAGAATATGCAACAAAAGTCCATGTAACTGAACACAGTGGGTTTTTAATTGAATCAAATTATCATGAATCATAAATATGAGCATTGTGGATTTAGTTGAGTTTCTTTATAGGTTTATCAGGTAATTATCTGGAAGGTCTTTCTGTACACAGTAAACTCCCCCTACCTCCCTCGTCCCCAACACTGTGCGTGCAGGGGAGGGCTGATAACTGCATTTTGAAGCCCCATTATATAGGAATAATCAGATATTTTCTGCCCGGATCGCATATGAGATAAGAATGTTCTTAACTGACCATTCTAATGCTGATATAACAATCACTACAGCTAATCAAAAGAAATGGCATTCTAGAACACTGACTTATAATTTTGAAAAACATTCCAATAAACCAACTCTTCAAAGGGTTAAGATGCCCGGCTGGGGGCAAGGTGGTGGACGATGGTGTCTGCATCACCAAGAACCCTGTGTTGACATAGCCCAGCGATGCTAATGGAAAACAAGTTAAATTGACATATGATGCTTGACTAATTCGCTCGCTAGAGGTGGATTAGAGTAGATCAGGTAGCAGCTAAGCTAACTAGTGCTGTCCATCTGCAGCTATTGATAGAGCTAACACTGTTACCATGCAGCCCATACAGCTGTATGATCTTTATAATCTTTTTGGGAAGGTCATTTGTATTTCATTTAAATGCATTCTCTAATATTTCACATGCAAACCCAACATAATATTGTTTCATTGTTGACAGCTACATGATTACAAGGCCATAAAACATTAACATAACTCTTTTACCAACATGGTGTAGCCAGCAACATAGCCACATTAGTTTCATTCATATTAGTTTCATTCATACAGCTGGCTGGCTACTTAGTCCAAGTTGCATAAAATAATTTAGGAAGCATAAAATAATTTTTTATTCCAAGCTTTTGTTTTCCAGTTTTAATTTAGTTGGGAAAATTGGTGAGCATTGTCTGTTCTCAGCATTATGTTAGGTTATGTTATGTTGTTTCATTTGTGTGAGCTATGATAGCCAATATTGTTTGTTGTGTAGAACAAACAGGATTCCATTTACAGACAGGACGCCATTCACAAACAGGACTCCATTTTCAAGCCCACGGTGGTGGCGGGGGCAGGTCTGTCAGAGGGTACAGGAATGGCCCCTCAGCAGTGGTAGAGTTGTACTGCTCCCACATGTTGGCCTAGGTTGCCCCATTGCAGTAGAGTGTAGTGGGTGGTAAACAACAGCTATGGGACAGATAAAGTTTTCCTGGGGTGGGGGGTGAGGGGTGGGGGGGTGGTGGTTTGGCCTTGTGATGAATCATCTGCAAAATGCCCATCTGCTATGGGGTGATAAACAGACTCGTATTTCTTATGAATTCCTGATTTAAAGTACTATTAGCGTGTTATTACCCATTGGAAGTGGTGATAACAGGCTGATTACCCTGCTTTACATGGGCAGCTGACTGAGGGTCTCAAACTCAGGCTGTCTGAAGGGCAGAGTGCACTGGGCTTTGAGCTCCCGGTTAAACAATCTCCCGGGTCCTTCTGTCTCTTTCTGGCCTGTCAGAGGCCAATATCTGCCCTGCCATCTGTATGTGCTCTTCACTGAATACGAAACTGTCCTTCAATCCACTTTTGCTTTGCGCTGCGCCTAACAACGCCCTTTAGCCGTGACTGTGTCCACCATACAGCACGGCCTGTCGTGCCTTATTGCTCAACTATACTGCAGGTCATTTATCTTTCCAGTGGTCAGTCTGGGCTTCTGACACTCAGTGTGCCCAGATGGCCGTAAAATCATTCTGTAATGAATTTATAAGTGCAGGTTTTTGTTTGGATATTTATCATTCTTTTTAATTCACCTACTTTGTAGTCTCTGGTGAGTCACTAGATTGTGAGTGTTTGATCTCTGGCAAACGGAACTGTGCTAGTTTTGGATAATATAATATCCTGTAATTTATGATCTGTTTTTGATTGTTTACTGTGCTTTTATCTTGTGAAGAGCACCCCTAAAATGAAGGGACTATATATAAAAATGGTTTCCTACACCTATGACCTGTTATTTATGTGAATACCCTCAAATTAAAGCTGATAGTCTGTACTTTATTCATATTCATTGTCTTATTTCAAATCGAACGTGTTAGTGTACGGAGCCAAAACAACAAAATTGTCACTGACCCAATACTTTTGAATGTATAGAGTTCAATAATACCATAGTCTACATGGAGGGTAGCTTACATCTGTTCTTTCAAAAAGGAGACCAGTCATTTGTGACCATGCCCATTTTCCAATGTCTGTCAGGGAATATCCTGGATATTTTATTCGAATCCTTTGATGAAGATCTCAGCCACACCAGGTTAGCTGAAGTGTTGGAGTTTGCTGTTTTGAAGTATGCAATGTCAGTGGGGAGGACTGAAACCTCGATTTTAGTTCATAGTGACATGCTACAAGTTATAACTGTGATCTAGCTAGTATAGCTATTCAGAAAAAGGGAAGACAGGTGCCTGGTTCGTCAAGCTGGTAGTTAAGTCTAGATTCAAATGAGTGATTATTCTCTACACATAGCGTTTTGTAGAGAGAGGAATTGGGGCAAGTGGAGCATATATTTTAACTGAATAGGTGCAGGTGAAGTGTAACCATCTGAGTTTAAAATGGCAGGTGTCTCAGGAGTCCATATTTAATCTGTTAGCTCATTTCACCACTTGGAAATATCTGCAGTGAAATAACATTGACATTAATCAGCACAGAGCAAGCCATGCGGTTGCCCTAATATAGTTAGTTCAGTGAATTTAAGAATAGGGTTATGGGGAACACATTGTGCTGTAATCTTTATATTTATTTTTGGTAATATCTACCTACTTCATAATCTAGATTCGGTTTTATGCAAAAAGGTTTCTACAGTTGAGGCCAAACGTTTACATGCACCTAGGCTAAAGACATTCAAACTCAGTTTTTCAGAACTCCACACATTTCATGTTGCCATACATTTCCTGTGTTAAGTAAATTAGGGCATCTACTTCATTTCCATAAGAGGTATTTTCATTTATTTATTTTATTTATTCAAAGCTTTATTTAAGCTTTTATTTACTATATCAGACTTTCAGTGGGTCAAACGTTTGCATACACTTTCTTAGTATTTTGTGGCATTGCCTTTTTATTGCTTAACTTGAATCAAACGCTTGGGGTAGCCTTCCACAAGCTTCTCACAATACTTTTCCGGAATTTTTGCCCATTCCTCCTGACAGAACTGGTGTACCTCTGTCAGGTTTGTTGGCTTCCTTGCTCGGACACACTTTTTCTGTTCAGTCCACAAATGTTTTATGGGATTCAGGTCAGGGCTTCGTTATGGCCACTCCAATACTTTCACTCTGTTGTCTTTTTTTGTCACAACTTTGGAGGTCATTTTGTTACAACTTTGGAGGTCTGCTTAGGATCATTGTCCTGCTGGAAGACCCAGTTGCGACCAAGTTTTAACTTTCTAGCGGGTGTCTTGAGGTGTTGCTTCAGTATTTTTAGATAATCATCTGTCCACATGATGCCATCTATTTTCTGAAGTGCCCCAGTCCCTTTTCTAGCAAAGCACCCCAACAACATGATTCTGCCACCCCCATGCTTCACAGTTGAGATGGTGTTCTTTAAAGCCTCCCCCTCTTTCCTCCATACATAACACTGATAATTATGGCCAAACAGCTCACATTTTAGTTTCATCTGACCTGAGAACACTCCTCCAAAAGGCTCGGTCTTCATCCTGGTGATCACCTGTAAACTTCATTCTGGCTTTTTATGCTGATCTTGGATATGGGACTTTTTCCTTGCGCGACAGCCTTTCAGGCCATGGCGATGTAGGATTCTGTTAATGGTGGATGTAGATACTGATGCCTTCAACTCCTTCACCAGTTCCTTTGTTGTTGTCTTGGGGTTCAGTTGAACCTTTCGGACCAAAGTTCGTTCAGCCCTGAGTTAATTTGTGCCTCCTTCCTGAACGATGCGGTGTCTGTATGGTCCCAAAATTTTTATATTTGCATACAATTGATGGTCATGGTACCACAGGTGCCAATTAACTGCCAATTTACTCCTAATTTTGACAATTCACCAATCAGAAGCTTCTAAAAAGTCATTACAATATTTTCTGGAATATTCCAGGATGTTTAAAAAGACAATCAGACAGATAACAAAATTCAAACTGAACAGGTTAAATACAAGCAACAGTGTGATAAACAAAGCTAGGCTGGGTGCAAATGTTTTCTCATCCATTCAGGAAATGCAGATGTTAAGAGTCTGATCAGCCTGTGCCTGTTGATTATTCTAACCCCACTTAACAGGGACTGTTGAGAAATCTGACTTTTTCTGACTGGTTTCCATCCACAGCAGAACTCACACTCTGGTCTTTAAAGGATTTCAACATCAATTCTATTTTTATTCTAGAGAAAGGGGGAGGTGGGCGGGAAATTTTTCCTTTACAGTCACTTCTCTTTCAGATACAAAACACTGAAATATTTGAAAAAAAAACAATTATAAAGATAATGGAGCACTGCACACTGCATGAGCAAATATAGAAATGACATAAATATAAAAATTAGTGCCTCTTTCAGACATTGCAGCAGAGGTGGAACCTCCTGGGGTCAGAAAATAAAAGTCCTGTTATGCCTTTCCTTGTGAACTGGCTGATTTCACTGATTAGTTCTACCTCCTGGCTGAACATTGTGCAGATACAGACCTGGAAGTTGCTCGATTTTTTGAACAACACTTTTCTTAGTGCTAAAAAAAGGCTATGAATACAGTGGGCCAGGTTTGACCCCCATGGTGCTATCTGAATGGCCTTCTATGCTAGTGAGGGAGGGTGGGAACACATGTTCAGGAACAAAAGGGGAAAAGCTCCAGTGGCGATGGATCCGTGAGTGAGACCAGCAAGTGTGGCATAGAGCTATTTCAGGCCCAGGAGCCGAGGTTTCCAGCATTATGTGTTTTTTCAGATAAGGGCCAGGCTGACACTGCCAAATAACAGCTTTGCTCCGGGTGAGATTAAGGAAGGAAAACAGTGGCAGGGACAAGGGAAATGCTGAGCACCACACAACTTTCATACACCAGATTTATCACCACTGCTGCTTCTGGGATTTGGACTATACCTAATAAAGATTTGTGGGGAGCATGTGTATCAATCTACCTCAAGGAGGTTATTGGTTTGGTTTTACATGAAGAATTATTGTTGCAGGCTTATTGTGGGCACCAGCTGTTCAATAGTAGTACTTAAGAGAATTACAGGACTCGACTACAATGCCCCTGGAGTATAATTGTCAGGAAATATAGGTGGTTGTATTGCATATTCCCAAAGACCATTGTACAGCTGGATTGTAGAGTGTGAATGATGGCGGTTTTCCTGTAATCCTCTTTCATGTGCATTTGTTCTTTGTGATCAACTGCTGCACATTTCATGTGTATATTTATCTGTGGCATTCAGTGGGGGGTTAAAACCCCCAGCATCTCTGCACATTGGTCTGAACACTTTGCAGCATGGCATGCTAAGTGCAGCTACCTAAAGAGGCAGCTGTGTGTTACCCTTCAGTGCTGCCGGCATTGGCATGGCCCTGAGTCCATACCAGACCATGGGGCACAGAACAGTGCCTTACCAGCCAGCATTGGCATGGCCCAGAGTCAATACCAGACCGTCGGGCACAGAACTGTGCCTTACCAGGATGGGCCACCCAGCAGCAGTGCCTTGCTTGCCTCATTTGTATGGCTTGGCACCTGCTTAGATTCCCAGACTGTCCAGCTTGTCCATTGGGGGGTGGTGAAGTGGATAGCACCGTCACCTCACGTCAGGAGGTCCCAGGTTCACGTTCAATCTGTGTGGAGTTAGCATGTTCTCCACATACCTGCATGGGTATGGACAAGTCGTGTGTGAGTGGAAGGAATGCACAGTCTAGGTTCTCCCTGCTTGACTAACCAAGATATAGTGGCGTTTTACAGGGTTTGGAAATTCGTGTTTGTCATCCCCTTCACAGACATCACTTTTCCTGATCTAAATTCTCAAGAAGGTGTTCTTACGTCTCCTTGGTAGCCCTAAGCGAAGGGTAATACTTGTACACTACAGTGGGATTGATGAATGTGTATTGGTGAGAGTAGGCCCATCACCAGACACCAGAGCGGCCATGTTTTGGGAATTTAATAGCTTTTCATTTCATCTGCATTCCCCATTTAGATGGATATAAATTCATTTCCCCACACAGCTGCTCTTCCCCACAGCTGCTTGCCCGGTTTTCAGTTTTGTGAGGGGATAGCTTTCAGTCGTGGGGTTTTCATATCTTTTAAAATGGACTCGTGGGATCCTATTTAGATTTTGTCCCCACAGAGTTTAGTTTTTGTTTACCACTGCTTGCATGTTTTTTTTCTCACCACTGGGGAGTTTTACCTCACTTTCTATTTTTAGAGGATCAGGCTGGGTCTTTCCTAATTTTTTTGTTTTTCTGTTTTCCTGTAAAGCATTTTTGTGATAGTGTTTCTGTAAAAAGTGTTATTAGCATATGTCACTGGCAATAAAATCAAATTTATTTGAATGCAAGATTTATTTTCCGCTCAAAAGAGATATTTTGTTGTGAGCTGGGCTCCTGCCTGAAACCTGTGTGGCATGCCACAGTGCGGGTCCATGTGGGTCAGAGGCAATGGCTGGCCCCATTGCTCCGCCCCTTCATTAGCAGTCTGCCCATCATTGGCTGCTTGCTGAAGTTTCTGGGCCACCTGCAGTGTTGGATTCAATTATCCATTTTTGGTGTCAGAGGAAAATTTTGATGTTGATCCTGAAAATCATAAAATCCATAACAGATCATCATGGTTGTGGAGATGTGGGCTCAAATTCAAGCACGACGAGACGTTTAAAAACTCGTAAAAAAACCTTTTTTTTGTTACTTTTTTGAGAGAGATGGAAAGAGAGCGAGTAAAAGAGAAAAAGTGACCAAGAAAGATATACAGAGAGAATGTGAGAGAGATAAAAATAGAGATGATTGAGAGATAAAGAGAATTGGAGAGAGCTCTTTGTTGCTTAAGATAGAAAGTGCTGCATTGCCTGTTTATCTTCACTGCTGATGTGTTTGCAGAATGGATGGTGTGCCTGGCGTGAGTATAAGCCCCAGTGTTATTTATCAGCAGTGCTGCACTGACAGACACTGCTCTCACACTCCCATAGCTTCCTGTACCACCAGTACCCTGATGGCTGGGGGTACAGGATCAGGAGGCCATCTCCGTGTCTGCGCAATCATCCATTTCATCTGCAAAACCAGCCATCTAAACACCTCATAATGACTGCACTTCCTTCACTGCGCATCCTCTAAGTAAAACTGTCAGCGTTAGTGTCCCATCTCCCTGCCCCCAGTCTCATAATAATATGCAGGATATTATGCATTTAAATCATATGCGTGTCTCACGGAATCCAAGGCTGTCTGTGCCCTTATGTCCCTCTGAAGATCTGATCTGTCTGTGCCCTTATGTACGTCTGAAGATCTGATCTGTCTGTGCCTTTATGTGAATCCAAGGCTGTCTGTGCCCTTGTGTGTCTGAAGATCTGATCTGGCTGTGCCCTTATGTGCATCTGAAGATCTGATCTGTCTGTGCCCTTATGTGCGTCTGAAGATCTGATCTGTCTGTGCCTTTATGTGCGTCTGAAGATCCCCTGCTTCTGCGCTGCTGTACGCACTTAATGAGAATGACCTGCTGCTGGCTGCTTGGCGTAATGAGAAGAGCTGGGACCAGTTTACTGTACGCACTCATTCACATGCAGAACGTGTTTCATTCCGTGAACCCGCTGCTGTTTTATATCTAATCACAGACAACGTTAGCAGGGAAATCCTGATGAAAATGATAATGGACTGCATTTATATAGCTCCCTTCATCTCCTGATCTGAAAGTATCTCAAACATGAACCACCGCCATTTTGTACCGGGACACTCGCCACACACAACATTAGGTGGTGAGGGAGGGAATTCAACCAAACAAACTTCATTTAAAGCCAATTTGTAAATTTTACCAATACACTGAGATTAGAGCTGAAGTAGAGCCTGCATACCAGAACTTCATATAAAATCTGATTTTGGCATCAAACATCAAACAACATTCTGAGCCATGGTTGATCTTTGTCAACTCTCACTAACTCAGGTCTAAGTACCCTAGTCCCCACCGATATATTTAGACTAGTAGGTCACCTGGTATAGGTCACCTGATATCTGATCAATCCAGGCATATGACATAACATATGGAGGCAAACTGGTATAGGTTAAAGTAGTTAAACAGTATCCCTCCATAGAATTCTATAATAATAATGTGCAAGATAATCACAGGTAACACCAATCATCAATATACATTGATGATTGTACCTGTTTTTGATCTTATCTGTTCTTTATTTTATTTTTTAATTATATTTTATTTTATTTTATTCTAGTTATTATTATTATATACTATGTTGGTTTTACTGTTGCTATATTCTGTGATCTTTTATTATACCTATTGTGTCTTAAATGTTTTTGTAATCTTGGCTACATTGAAAATGAGGGCCTGGCCCTCAATTGTACCTCTGAGAATTAAATAAAGGTTATGATGACATAGGCACGTGCAGTAAACCATATACAGTGCACTAAACATTTTAATTATTACATTAAAAATGAAAGCATACGTTTTCCCACCATCTGCGAAAAAGATATATGTTCATTTTCTTGGTTCAATCCCTTAGGGTGCGGTGTCTGCAAGGTGTAAATGTAGTAAATTTCCCTCCTTAGATGTTGGTTCTCTTTACCTTTACCTGTTCTATGCATGGGCATCTTGAGGAGGAAATATCTTCACCTGAAGGGTAATGCACCTGGATTGTGCATAACGTCCATTCTCATGGCACTTCTGTCTTCTGCTGCCCATGTTTAGTGCTCTCCTTGTTTTGCCCACATAAACCAGGCCACGTGGATGAGTGATCAAATAAATGACATTATTTTGTGTACTTGTGATGGTCCCTTTCAATTTTTCAATTTTTCCTGTATGTGGGTGATTGCAGGCAGTACATCTGATATATATATATATATATATATATATATAAAACTCTAGCGGGTTCTTGAAAATATTGTGAAGTTGTGTGTCTGTGCTGATCACATGCCGGTACTGTCTCAAGATTTTCTCAAAATTCTTTTCTTAGAGGTGAATATTGTAGGAAGCAGTTAGTGGAAGGTGGCTTTTGAGGGGGTTTTGGGCTTTTGAAAGAGACTTCCTGTGTTTCGTACTTATTTCTGGTGGTGCTAATTCCCTTTTCAGGGTTCCCTTTCTGCCTAAATCTGTTTTCAAGTTAATTTGTTCTTTTCTCACGATCTGTTGGGTTGCTGCATATTCTGTGGGTGCAGGTATGCTGACCCATGGCCAGGCTTTTTTTTAAATGTGTGGGATGGCATGAGAAAAAATGTAAAAATTAACACCTGTCAGTCAGCTTTCTTTATAGATCAGCAGCCTTGCCTTCTCTTTTTATGAGAATGTCTAGAAAATGTATTGTAATACTAATAGTGAAGATAATGACATTCATTTGGATATGCAGGAAATTCCATTAACAGACCTTTAGGGGCCTGGAAAATCCAGAGAATATCATCCACAAATCTTTGCCCCAATCTGAGATATTTAAAGAAAGGAGGACAATGAGGTTAACTCCGTCCCCTGCCGGCTGACCAACATCACTGCCAGTGATGAGATTTGGTTGGTGAATCTGGTCTCTCTGCGATTTGATTGGTGAATCTGGTCTCTCTGCGATTTGATTTGTGACTCTGGTCTCTCTCCTCCAGGATAGTGCCACCATGCAGTTCTGCGCCAACAAGTTGGACAAGAAGGACTTCTTCGGGAAGTCAGACCCGTTTATGGTGTTTTACAGGAGCAACGAGGATGGAACGTGAGTTTCTTCTGCTTTTCCTCTTAGCCTGGCCAAAGATCAGAGACGCCACTAAAATATAGTTTTAACTGCACAGCCTTTGCTTGTATGGAGCGAGTGCAATAAAAATAAGGAACACCTATAGGCCAGCATATGGAATTACACTTCAGTGGATTTTATCAGTGGATGACATGAGTTTGCATGTAATACTGATTTTTTCAAACCAATGTCAGTTTATGGCAATTTTGGTTCTTTACGTTCAGTGAATAATACAAAGCCAAATTAAAATAGTGTGTTTTAATAAATGTTTTGACTTCAGCACATGTGGTAGCCCATTACTGTTCAGTGGTAAATATTATACACTTCTGTCATTTAAACCTAGAATCTAATCAGCACATTCGTAGTTCTCTAAATGGGTATGACCCAAAACGTGCGGTGTTGCTACTGTTCACGCCAGCACTAAGAGCTCTTCTGTGCTTCTGTCTCATTTCCTTCTTTGTCATCGTTATTTGGCTTACAACAGAATTAACCAAGCGTGTATATTTATATGGATATATAGCACTGAGTAGTGGTGCCATTGATAGCCTAATTTGGCCAGCTTCTAAAGTGAATGCTATTAAACCCAACACTTTTAAAATATTTATGATATATGCAAAAATAACCGCAAAGACTCAATGTTCTCTGCATGTTTGTGTTTCATTTACTTGATCAACAAATATAACAGTTGAGTAAAACCAGTGTGATCATTGCAAAGACAACACATTTTCACTCTGGAAATAAATTACACAATTATTCCCATTAACTGTATATGTCTATTTCCAGTGAACAGGGCTTATTTTTGTTTCCTTTTCGTATCCTAAATGCCCAAATTAAATAGTGGCTTGTAAGATGCGTGCTTCAGCTTTTGCCTGGGCCCATTGTTTCTTCTGAGCCACATTTTCATTTGGCAATTTAGATCATTTCAGAGTCAAACGATTGTATCTGAAGTGAAGGTGCGCATACCCCAGGTGCACATACAGTATCTCAGGTGCACATTCAGTATCTCAGGTGCATATACCCCAGGTGCACAAACAGTATCTCAGGTGCATATACCCCAGGTGCACTTTCAGTATCTCAGGTGCATATACCCCAGGTGCACATTCAGTATCTCAGGTGCATATACCCCAGGTGCACTTTCAGTACCTCAGGTACATATACCCCAGGTGCACAAACAGTATCTCAGGTGCATATACCCCAGGTGCACATTCAGTATCTCAGGTGCACATTCGGTATCTCAGGTGCACATTCAGTATCTCAGGCGCATATACCTCAGGTGCACAAACAGTATCGCAGGTGCATATACCCCAGGTGCACATTCAGTATCTCAGGTGCATATACCCCAGATGCACATTCGGTATCTCCGGTGCACATTCAGTATCTCAGGTGCATATACCTCAGGTGCACAAACAGTATCTCAGGTGCATATACCTCAGGTGCACATTCAGTATCTCAGGTGCATATACCCCAGGTGCACATTCAGTATCTCAGGTGCACATTCAGTATCTCAGGTGCATATACCCCAGGTGCACATTCAGTATCTCAGGTGCACATTCAGTATCTCAGGTGCATATACAGTAGCTCACACTACCACCACCATGTTGGACTGCTGGTATGCTGTTCTCACTGTGAAATGCTGTATTTGCATTACAGAAGACATAATGGGACCAGTGTCATCTGAAAAGTTTCTCTTTTGACTCATCTGTCCATTATCCCAAAGACTTGGGGATCAGCCAGGTTATTTTTGGCAACTATGAGACTAGCATTGATGTTTCACTTGGTTAGCACTGGATTCCTGCCTTGCTACTCTCCCATGAATCCAATTTTTGCCCCAATCTCTTTCTTATTGTGGAGTCATGAACACTGACTTCAGCTGCGGCTAGAGAGGCCTGCAGTTCTTTCTGAGATCTTTTGTGACTTCCTGGATGAGTTGATGCTGTGCCCTTGGAGAAATTTTGGCAGGCTGCTCCAAGTGTTCTTCATTTTGAGATAATGGCCCTCACTGTAGTTCACTAAAGTCACAGAGCCTTAGAAATGGCTTTGTAACCCATTTCAGACTGATATTTTATTTCAACAACTTTTTTTTCAAATTTTTTCTGGAAGTTCCTTTGATTGTGGCTTAGTGTGCTTATAGAAACTTTGTGGTGACTACTTGACTGTAATGGCATGGTTCAGTAGGAGTGAGTTTCAAAACGGCTGGCTGCAATCAAGCCTGGCTGTGTTCAGTCAGCTGAATACAATTATCAATTAAATTTGGTTAATTGGTTAATGGGTGTTTGATAACTTTTTTCATTAAATAAATGAAATAAAATGTGTTTTGTGTTTACTCAGTTTTATTGCAGTCTTCCAACTTTTGTACAGTCAAGCTTTGGGCGGTTCATTGGTCTTAATATAGTGGATTTTTCCTTTTCCTTTCATTTCCCACACAGGCCATATTTAGAATGAAATTCTAGACAGTCATTATATGTCAGGTGTGACAACCACACCAGATTAGATGAATGAAACGGTAAATTAATTTTAGCACGGAAAGGTCAGTTATTAGTCATTTGTTTGAATTCTGCAATAGCAATCCTCTGATTGTATCATAGCAGCCCGCTGACTGTATCACAGCAACCTACTGACTGTATCTTAGAAACCTGCTGACTGTATCACAGCAACCTACTGACTGTATCTTAGCAACCCTGCTGACTGTGTCATAGCAACCCGCTGATTGTATCATAGCACTCCACCAGCTGTATCACAGCAACCAGCCCACTGCCGGGGAATGAATGAGCAGGCCTAATCAACCCCATGACTAGCTCTCCTTCCCAGACACGGTCCAACAAAATATAATAGCAAATGAGCAGCAGTTTTGCAGCGGTATCTCGATGCCCCCGTCCTCACCTGTTTCCCTGTAGGAGACTGTAGTGAGGCCTGATGTAAAGATATCACCTTTCACCCTGTTTGTGTGTGCCGTGGTGTATACACAGCATGTGTGCTAATATGCTTGGCTGGGCTCAGCCCACATTAGCCATACGTCTTCTCTCCTGTGTAATTTGGCAGAGGCTCAGTTCAGTGTTCATGTTTTGGCTGATTTATTTCTCATGTTCTGTCACCTCTCTCTCTCTCTCTCTGCCCTGTTGACACTGTGACACCATTATGAATATTTGATGTTGCCTGCAGTTAGCCGTGTATGATCTGTCCTTTGTAACTCTGTGTGGACGGCATGGAGATTCAACTCACTTCACGGCCCTGAGGTCTGCAGCCGCCTCCCAGCGATCGGGAGGGCTTTGTTAATTTGCATCCTTACTGATTTGGCCCCGGTGAAAGGGTGAGAGGAACACAGGCCTCACTGCTGCACGGGAGGGAGAGAGCACAGACAGGGCTCCCTCTCGCTGAGACGAAGGTGCAGAGGGCTGCGGTGTGCTGTGCGTGCGCGTCAGACCTGCATCGAATCATTTCTGCTTCGGAAACGCTGCAACCCTTTAGACACCTTAAAAACGCCTGCCGATAGTGGGGGGGTGTGCGATGTTATATCGTTAATGGAAATACCGGTAAGACTGCTTTTGACGCAATGTAGGTTAAAAATAAACCGTTAAATAAATTCTGTGCCTGGTTGCGTAAAACAACTTGTGATTCAAACTGAAGTTAGTCACTCATGTCAAATATCCTATTTCCCTAAGGTGAGGGAGAT
This sequence comes from Anguilla rostrata, assembly GCF_018555375.3. Classification (NCBI taxonomy): domain Eukaryota; kingdom Metazoa; phylum Chordata; class Actinopteri; order Anguilliformes; family Anguillidae; genus Anguilla; species Anguilla rostrata. The sequence goes on along the minus strand of NC_057943.1, from coordinate 37,882,969 downwards.
CTTTAGGAGAGATGCATAAAGCCTCTCAGATGGATATTGTGGTTACATATCACCTGCAGAAAAATATCCACTCTCATACGATATTAGGCTATATATTTTAGACACAAAGCAGCAAAGAAGTATGCGTTTTAGCCCTTGGTGTACGATTTATTTGCTGCTGTGCTATTTAAGACTGTCTTATATACAGTCTATTTTGAGTCAAGCACGTCTGTCCTCTATATTTTACATATCAACAATCTCTAAATCCCCTTGATATAGTCTAGCTTTTGCAAAGTAGGCCAATCGCATTTTAAAAATTGAGAAAAACGATAATAACAAAAGAAAAAAGGAAACACTTTGGTTTCTGGATGGAGGACAGGAATACTCTTAGGAGTAGGCCAGAAAACAAAAAAAAATTCATCAGCCATAGAAATGGCTTAAAATAACCAATAAAAATCTACCCAAGAAATGCTGTAGAATGCTTGGAGCTTGTCAAAATATGAAAATATTACTGTTAAATTTTACTAAATGACATAGGTTGGCAACCTTAAAATGGGGGAGTGTTTCGCCAGGCATAACAACACTTGGGAATAGGGAATAAGGGCCTGATGTTAAAGGCAGAAAAAAGGTCTTTCTGTGATGGCCAAAAGAAATTAAATCCACCAGCCTATCAATGCATTCACTCTTTTTTTTTTTTTACTTGCAGAAACTGCCCACTGATTTTTTGAAACTTCAGGCACTTCTTAGTGTTGCTACAGTTACATATGTTATTTCAATACCTCCTCCTCCTGCATAAGCATTAAGGAGAGAAGTGCACCTTGGGGTGACTCATGCAGATGATGCACATACTGTGCTCCCAGCTCCATGCGCCTGCATGAGACATGATTCTGGTGTCATATCTGCACACGAAACCAGCTGCAAAAGGCTTAGTAGATCTGACCTTAAAGGTTCCTTACAATCATGTTATGGAAACACTTCGGCTGATTATACGCAACTCATTTTTTTCTCAGGGGTTACTTAAATTGAAGGGAAAACATAGCCTTAGTAGCTTGAAAGCAGGCAGTTGTTCTATTTTTATATTTTACTGTATATAAAACAACCCCCTGCAGTCGTGAATAAAACTTCTTGAAGTAGTAATATTTTTGAGCATTTTTTCATATTGTCATGCATATCCTTATGGGAAAAACATTTTAGATATTGTGATATTATTTTTAGGCCATGTCGCCCACCCTTAGCGGGTAGGTAATTTTCTACATTTTTGATTAAACATTTTGATTAGACATGATTAGACATGGCAACATGATTTGTTGAAAATTCTTAAGTCTTGTTTTCCAATTGCTACTGGCAGAGAAGAGTTACATATAGCATAATGTGTGTGTGCGTTCATGTGTGTGTCTGTATTTGAATGTGTGCGTGCATGTGTGTGTGTGTGTATGTGCTGCGTGTGTGCAGATAGTGAACCTGCTCACAGAGAGGGAAACACACTGCATATGTGTGTGTTTGTGCGCATGTGTGTGTATGTGTGTGTGTGCATGCGCGCGCGCGCGTGTGTGTGTGTTTGCATGTGTGCATGTGTGTGAATGTGTGTGTGCATGTGTTTGTGTGTATAAGATTGTATGTGTGTGCGTGTGTGTATGTATGTGCGCGCATGTGTGTGTGTTTGCATGTGTGTGTGTAGGTGCACGTGTGTGTAGGTAGGCGTGCGTGTGTGTATATGAGTGTGTGTGTGCACTTGCTTGTGTGCGTGCATGCGTGTGTGTAGGTGTGTGTGTGCATGATTTCTGTGCGTGTGTGTAAGCGTATGTGTGCGCCTGTATGTGCATGTGTGTGTATGAGTGTATGTGTGTGCGTGTGTGTGTGTGTGTATGAGTGTATGTGCGTGTGTGTGTGTGTGTGTATGTGTGTATGTGTGTGTGTGTGTGTGTACGAGTGTGTGTGTGTGTGTGTGTGTGTGTGTGTGTGTGTGTTTGTGTGTGTATGAGTGTATGTGCTGTTGTGTATGAGGTGTGTGTGTGGTCTGCAGCGTGTGGTATGTGTTTCTATATCTTGTCTCTGTGAGTAGGTTATTGATAGACAGAGTGTGGTGAAGACACGTGAACCCTGTGTGGCAGGCTTTCTCCATCCCCGTCCGGGCGCTCTGCAATGGAGACTTCGACAGGTAAGCTTCACCTCTCCACCTGCTGACACGGCATTCACCCCAGTACCCCAGCCGAACAGACTGACTCCCTCACCGCCGTACACCACCCCACTAAACTGCACCACCATTCACCCCATACCCCCCCCCCCTGCACACACATTCACCCAGAACCCACCCCCACCAAACTGCACACCATTCACCCCAGTACCCCACCCCCAACAGACTGCACCGCACGCTCACCCCAGTACCCCACCCCCACCAAACTGCACCACACATTCACCCCAGTACCCCACCCCCACCCTGCACCACACATTCACCCCAGTACCCCACCCCCACCTGCACCACACATTCACCCCAGAACCCCACCCCCACCAAACTGCACCTCTCGTTCACCCCAGAAACTCACCCCACCTACACCACACATTCACCCGACAGCCCCTTCCCACTCCCCAGTGGGAATGAGAAACACACTCAAACAGTGGTGCGAAGAACCTTACACAGCCGTCTACCCTAGGCACATGTCCCCTTCGAGTGTGCAGTAATGGTTAGTGACAGGGACAGCCTGGCTTAATTGGGTCACTATTGATTGGTCACAGTGCAACCTCTGAGTGAGCTGATGGTGGAGGCCCCTGCCTTGCCATCGATTTGTGTGGCGAACAAGAGCGTCCCTGATAAAATGCTGATTTGCCACCTGTATGGAGTATCTAATCCCTGGTACTGGAAGACGTGTTATCTGAGTTGTGTCCTCGGTGGGAACCAGGTGGAAAACAATTAGGCTGTGCGATAAATTGCATCCTGCATCGAGTTTGAAATCTTGGTATTGGCCTTCAGTTAATGGAACTCCTTCAACCGAACTTCAAATCCTACACCTCAGCCAGACCTCTCCGTTCCGCAGCCTGGGGGGGACCGGCTTTCACATACCTGTGTGCTCGCTTTTCCGGGTCAGGATGCCGGGCTCTCCTGGCCTCACGGTGACTGAACAAACTTCCCAAAGTGGTCCGACAGCACTCATTGGCCACGTTCCAACTGAAGACCCACCTCCTCAGACTGCTTCTCCTGCCCATAGCACTCCCTCCTTTTGTACCAGTACCAGTTTTGTGCTGGCATTTCTATGGTTTTAGGCTTCATTGTTCATGGTTTTGTGTTTCTCTTCTTAGGGCTTGCCATGCAGTCTGTGTGAATTTAGAATTTCTACTTTGGTCCTCATTTAGTGTATTTAACAGTTGCATCTTTACTCGCTGTTCTGGTAATGTTGTTAGCAAAATAGAAAGATGAGAGCAATTCAGTTTCTCTTGTCTTTTCAGATGCTCTTGATAAGAGCATCTGATAAATTAAGGGAATGCAAAGTAATGTAATGGAGAGCCACAGCATTATATTGTGATGCCATGTTAAATGTAATATTGTTCACAACAAAGTAACTCAGACCTGAGGTTACAACAGCAGTTTCTCACCTGGGCTTTGAACCTCTGACTTACAGGTCCAGGGTGATGATTATGATTATAATGACTATGATGGTTATGGTTATAGAAATGGACCTTCCACCTCCCACGTCTGATGTTTGCCCTGAGCATGTTAATGTTATGCTCACATTTATCAGATGCTTTTCTCCAATGATTTCTCCTATGTGCCATCAATTTATACCGCAGGATGAACCAAGCCAGTGTAGGTGAAGTACCTTGTTGCAGGTACAAAACCTGTGCCCCCTTGGGCAATCTCTGAACCCATGGGCTAAATGGAGATTGCAACTTTTCCACAGAATTATTTCACCAATTAGCAGTATAGGTTGTATTCAAAGTTGCAAACCACTGAGCAATGAGGGGCCCCCATAAAATGATAAACCCTCTGTAGGGAGCAATGAGGAGCCCCTCCCCCATATGGGGATAAACCCTCTGTAGGGAGCAATGAGGAGCCCCTCCCCCATATGGGGATAAACCCTCTGTAGGGAGCAATGAGGGGCCCCTCCCCCATCTGGGGATAAACCCTCTGTAGGGAGCGATGTGGAGCCCCTCCCCCATATGGGGATAAACCCTCTGTAGGGAGTAATGAGGAGCCCCAGGGTCTTCACAGAGAAGACGTGGGCAATGGCGGTCCAGACTGTGCACAAGTCCTCTTCCTGTCAGGTCCAATCAGGGCTGAGGGTTTGTGTCCGCCCCGGTGCGATGTCCTGCCGCTCCCCTCAAACAGGGTAACGTGATGTGGCAGGCGCAGGATTCGGAGCGCGCTCACGGGCACTGCGCTATACAAATGCGCCGTAGTGGAGAACGGGCTCGGAACAAGCCGGGGAAATCCTTCCCAGGGCTCTTTCCCTCTGCGGCGTTAACCAATCAGCACGCGGTCTCAGCTCGTCCTGGACCCATTCACCTGGTGGTGACCTGCATTTTCCATGTTCTGAAATTAGGATCTGCCAACACTGTTAATGCATCAAGCGATCTTCGCTTTCGCCAGTCGGTCATTTCACGTTAATCTGAAGACCAGACCTGTTTATTCCCTTCTCCCACACTGCTGGTCTTATCTCCGAGTTCGCTGCCTAGCCTGGGGAATTTAGCAGGGCGCTACCGTGGCCGCAGACTGAGCAGGAGAACAAGAAGGGAAAACACCCACAAACGTCCTGGTGAAAGAAGGCTTCTCTCTCTGCGTATCCTCTTTTCTGTCCATTCCTCTTTCCCTGTCTCTCTCCATCTCTTTTCATTTCCTCTCTTCCTCTCTGTCTTCCTTTCAATATCTATTTCTCTTTTTCTCTTCCTTTCTTTCAATCTCTATTTTCTGTTTTTCCCCTTTGCGCTCTTCCTCTCTCTATCACTGACACCCCACCCCCCATCTGTCTCTCTGTCTCTCTTCACGTACTACACAGCTGTGGTGGCTTGTGTCTGGTTGACGGCTAAATAGCTGCAGCTAAATCCAGCCTTTCCTGAGAGGGTGTCTGAAGGCGGTTGCCAGTTCCCTGCACCCCATTGACTCTGGCAGTGTGGAATTATGGGTCAGCACCCTGGCGTTCCATTAACACGCCAGTCAGAGCGCCTTGTGTTCTATTTTGGGTTGGGAACACACACCACAGATGAGCTTCGGTTTGATTAAGGTTGCAGCCACTCCTCCTTTCCCTTTTATCTTTGTGTCTGTTTCAATATTTTCTGGCCTTACGTTCACCCCATCCCATTGCACCCTTCCCCCCTCCTCCCCTCCCCCCTCTTCATCATGCTGTTTTCCTGCTGTGCTTGGTTGCCTTGGTTACAGACAGCTATGGAAAAGTGGTTGTTTTTTTACTTTTGTCAGTACAACATGGGCAGGGTTGAAGGATATGATGCTGCTTTTAAATTCTGAATCATCTTTAGAAAGAGGCCTAATGTCCATACTATATGTCCATTGATAAAGTACTTAAAATAAATATTGCTGCAGTTAAGTGGATGTTTGTATGGTCTGTGTAAATGTAGTCTTGCATCACACAGTGTGGGTGTGAAAAATTGCTTCTGACACACCTGTTAGCTCAGAAGCTTTGAAAAGATTGATGCAATTTCCTTCTTTGATGCAGGCACACATACCAGGGTTGCCAGATGCCTGGTCTTGGTCTGGACTGTCTGGTTTTCTAATTATTTGTACAGTACCTGTTTGTGGTACTGATTGGACTCACCTGTGCATGTGCGTGCATGCATGTGCATATGTGTACACATGCGTGCATGCTTGCTTGTATATGTTTGTGTATGTGTGTGGGTGTGAGTGTGTATGTTTTTGTGAGTGTGTATCTGTGTGTTTGCATACGTTTGTTAGTGTGTGTGTATGTTTGTGACTGTGTGTGTGTGTGTGCACATGTATGTTTGTGTGCGTGTGTTTGTGACTTTGTGTGTGCGTGCAAATGTATGTTTGTGAGTGTGTTTGTGTGTGTGCATGTTTGTGAGTGTGTGTGTGTGTGTGTGTGTGTGTGTGCGCATGTTTGTGAGTGTGAGTCTGTGTGTACATGTTTGTGGGAGTGAGTGTGTGTGTGCATGTTTGTGAGTGTATGTGTGTGTGTGCATGTTTGTGAGTGTGTGTGTGTGTGTGTGCATGTTTGTGAGTGTGTGTGTGTGTGTGTGTGTGTGTGTGTGTGTGTGTGTGTGTGTGTGCATGTTTTGAGTGTGTGTGTATGTGTGTGTGTGTGCATGTTTTGGTGTGTGTGTGTGTGTGCATGTTTGTGAGTGTGTGTGTGTGTGTGTGTGTGTGCATGTTTGTGAGTGTGTGTGTGTGTGCATGTTTGTGAGTGTGTGTGTGTGTGTGTGCATGTTTGTGAGTGTGTGTGTGTGTGTGCATGTTTGTGAGTGTGTGTGTGTGTGTGTGCATGTTTGTGAGTGTGTGTGTGTGTGTGTGTGTGTGGTGGGCATGTTTGTGAGTGTGTGTGTGTGTGTGCGATGTGTTGTGTGTGTGTGTGTGGCATGTTTGTGAGTGTGTGTCTGTGTGTGTGTGTGCATGTTTGTGAGTGGTGTGTGTGTGTGCATGTTTGTGAGTGTGTGTGTGTGTGTGTGTTGTGAGTGGTGTGTGTGTGTGTGTGTGTGCATGTTTGTGTGTATGTGTGTGTGCATGTGTGTGTGTGTGTGTGTGTGCATGTTTGTGTGTATGTGTGTGTGTGTGTGTGTGTGTGTGTGCATGTTTGTGAGTCTAACACCGCGCTCAGTGCGGGGGATGCCAGCTCCTGGCTTTGAAGGAAAATGTCTGAAGATTTCTGATGATAACACGCCTCAGAGCTAAGCAAACTTTTTTGACTTCCTTCCATTAGAGTTTGTAGTTTTTGACACATCTGACCCAGTTTTCCCTTAAATTATAAACTATAGGGCTGTCTGGGTAGTGTAGAAGTATAAGCACTCACCTACCACAGCAGAGACCCGGGTTCGATCCCCGGCAGCGGTACTCCCGGCTTGGTCAGACATTTCTACTAACACAATTGGCAGTGTTTGCAGGTGGGAAGCCGGTGAGGGTATTAGTGCTGATCGTTGCATTAGCAACACATACTGGTTGGTCGGGGCGCCTGTTCAGCAGGGAGGGGATCTGGGAGAGATAGCGTGAACTTCCTCATGCGTTACGCTCTCCCAGTGAAACTCCTCACTGTCAGGTGAAAAAGAAGCGGCTGGCGACTCCACATGTATAGGAGGAGGCATGTGGTAGTCTACACCCTCCCCAGACCGACAGAGGATAGCGCATCGACCAGGACTGTGATACACACGGGGAATTGGTATAAGGACTAAATTGGGGAGAAAATGGGAGAAAAATGCCAACAAAAAAATTATAAACTATGCTCGTAACATAAGCTCTGTCATCTGGTAGTGAAAGGTTTCATTTCAGCATGCATAATTTCTTCATTATGTTATGCAAATCTTCAATATATGCCAGACTGTCTGGTGCTTCATGATTTACACCGTAGTTTGACTTTGGCTGCCTTTTGAGCACACATTCACCAAAAAGTAACAAATGGAATTTGTGCTAGATGATTAATGATGTACAGTGTGAGACAGAAAGCAAAATTTTGACAAATTATGTTTGATGACACGGTTAAAAACCCCTCCTGTTTAATATGTGTTTCCACATTGGAATTAATGGTCTTGCCGATTTTTCATAATCTTTGTGGTTTTAAAATCAGTCATTGCGCTGTGTAGTGGGCGGAAGCTCCACAGGTCCTGCAGTTTATTATGCCTGACTCTCTCATTACATCATCTGGCTCTTTCAGTGCTTCCAAATCCTGGTCCTAGGAGCGCACAGTTTTCCCTCAGCTGAGGTCTCAGTTATTTATGTAAATGAAGTGTTACAGAGCTGTTAATTGGATACTCGTTTGGATTTGGCACCGCTTAAAGTAACGGAGGTCCAATTTTAGTTCATTATTGCAGGTACCAGTGGCTGGGATTTAGGTCAAAATCAATAAAAAGTAAAGTTGTTTGTGTGAATTACTTGCATACATGTAAGATCCTTTATTTAAATTGCATTAATTAATTTATAGCAATTTGTTGTTCAGTGAGGCCATGTATATTGTTTGATTAATTTATGCGATCCCAGATTTATTGAAGGGACAGATTTTCTTATTTTAGAAAAGAAATTAGCATGACAGATGTCCCCCCAAAAATATGTTATTAAACATGTTTTGACTAGTATTTACTGAAAGCAGTCCGATTTCATGTGATTTCAAGTGTTTGGTTTCATTTCTCGTTCGCTTTTAGTGACCCATGAATTCAATGAGACGTTGAGCGGAAGTCCTGACTCACTGTGGTCATTAAAGATTCCCTAAGAAATTTATGAAAGAGCTGTTCTACTCAAATTCCATACCCAGCTCTCTTAATCAAGCTACCTAATTATCCTCTACCATGGTTAATCACACAATTCCAGACATATCCTACATGTTTTGATCTGGTCATCCCTGGAAATGAGATCTGAGTTCTGTTTTGATCTCCCGGGTAAATTGAGATTAGTAAATTATTCATGTAAATAAATCAATATATCTTTCAATGATGATTAATTCCCTCACTTTTCAAACATCTATCTGTAAATGTATTTGTTTTCACTGCGCAACTTGTCTCGATGAAGTGCAATGCTGAAGTGGTCAGTGACTCTACTGTTATAAGTCATTGGCTGCTCTGTTCCGGTGGAGGTTTTTAATGTCCTCTAATGTCCTGTGATGGGCTTTAATGGACGTTTCATGCTTCAGGTTCCGTTGAGCAGTTGAGACGCGTCTCCTCTTTCCACGAATGATAGTGGATCTGTCCGGAATAACGGCTAATTGCAAATAATTAAAACGCTTCTGACTGAATCGAGCCCAAAGGAATGCAGAGTGTTAAGTTAGTCGACTGGCGGGCCGCCCAGCGCGCCACGACGAAGCGGTTAATCTCAGGTCAGGTTTTGACGCTTACTCTGTCCATCTCTCTTGCAGGACGATCAAGGTGGAGGTGTATGACTGGGACCGTGATGGCAGGTGAGGGGTGTGAATGTGAAGATGGAGGTGTGACTGAGTTAAGCCATTGTGGTTGGGTTTAGTAAAACCCAGCAGTCTATTCTTGTTTTTAAACAACCTTTTGGATCCCCCCTTTGTTTTTTATTCTATTTGGAATATGTGAACCGCATCTCATCCTTAGTGCTGTGCTCCACTCAGGGATGGGTTCAGGCGCATCCTCAAACAGTGTCTGGCCAGAATCTGCTATTTTTGCTCTGCAGTCCTACAGCTGAGCTGATCAGTCACTTTGACTGGATCCTGCTGGCAGACCAAATATGTATCACCCCATTGGCCTGGTCTGGATTTGCTTCTGGCCAATGGGGCCTGTCACTACAGATTATTCTTGAGACTGTTATTTAGTGCAGTCATATCTGGCTGTGGACATTCTGTATTGTGATGTGTGTGTAATTTTGCGTGTTTTCAGCCACGATTTCATCGGGGAGTTCACCACCAGCTACCGAGAGCTGGCACGGGGGCAGAGTCAGTTCAATGTATACGAGGTGAGTGTTCACTAGGAGGTGAGTGCCCACTAGGGTTAGGGGGCGGAGTCAGTTCAGTGTGTGTGAGGTGAGTGTCCACTAGTGTTAGAGGGAGTCACTTCAGTGTGTGTGAGGTGAGTGTTCACTAGGGTTAGGGGGTGGAGTCAGTTCAGTGTGTGTGAGGTGAATATCCACTAGTGTTAGAGGGAGTCAATTCAGTGTGTGTGAGTGAGTGTCCTAGGTTAGGGGCAGAGTCAGTTCAGTGTGTGTGAGTGAGTGTCCATAGTGTTAGAGGAGTCACTCAGTGTGTGTGAGGTGAGTTCCTAGGTTAGGGTGGAGTCAGTTCAGTGTGTGTGAGGTGAGTATCCACTAGTGTTAGAGGGAGTCAGTTCAGTGTGTGTGAGGTGAGTTCACTAGAGTTAGGGGGTGGAGTCAGTTCAGTGTGTGTGAGGTGAGTGTTCACCAGGGTTGGAGGGAGTCACTTCAGTGTGTGTGAGGTGAGTAGGCCTACCCACTAGGGTTAGTGGGCAGAGTCAGTTCAGTGTGTACCAGGTGTGTATCAGATTGTACATTGTGTGTCAAATCTCAATTCCAGTTTTCCATTCCTCATGCATTCTGCCCCAACTCCCATTGGTGATTCTCCATTCCTCATGCCTGTTCCCCATTTCCGCCATCAATCCCACCATAATAGGGATTGATAAAGATGGTGGTTATTTACTACATATCCTGATCATACCTAGGATAAATGTGTATTTAAAATACTGCCAGTAAATTCTGAACAGTCAAGCAGATCCCTGAAAACTGCCAGTATACAAACCCTCTCCCCTTTGGGACAGTCAGCCTACAAGAGGGAAATCAGTTCTGGATCTGGTGCTATGTAATGACCCAAACAGAATTTGTAGCATAGAGATAATTGAGCCACTTTGGACTAGTGATCATGCTGCAGTTAGTTGTGATGTATTGTGGCAAATTAACAATGCCTCCTCTATGGCCAGAATTTTTCATTTTGGACGAGCCAATTTCAACAAGATGCGGGGAAATGTAAGTAATATTAACTAGGTGCAACTTCTGAACTGCAAGTCTGTCAATGAAAAGTCAGACAGGTTCAAAAGGGTTATTCTTGAGTCACAATGTAAATTTATTTCAAAGGGTAGGAAAAGTAAGTTGAAGAAGCGGTCTCCCCAGTGGATGAAAAAGCCATACCTGAGACTTGATAAGCAAACTGTATAAGATATATCAAAATGAGTAATAAGGCTGAATATTATGCGTGCTACGGTTAAAAAAAGAACTACGGGAAGCCAAGTTGCTGTATGAAAGGTAAATTTGCCAAAGTTGCAAAAAGTAAGCTTAAACGTTTCTTTCAATACAACAGTAAGAAAATAAAAGTCAAAGAGGATATCAGGTGCAGCAGGAATGAAGAAGGAGCCTTGCTTTCTGAGAATAAAGATATTGCTGATTTCTTAGTGATTTTGTGGAGAGTTTTACTCAAGAATGGGTTACTAATAGACTGGAAGGCATATTCAGTACTCAGAATGTCTTATCAGATATTGAGGTAGAAGATAAAGAAATACTGGATGAATTACATAAACTGAAGACAAATAAGGCAACAGGCCCTGATGGTATATACTCAAGAGTACTGGTCTTCAACCTCCCCAGACACTCCCTGCTCACTACCCTCCACTGGCTGCCTGTTATAGCTCGCATCAAATTTAAAACATTGGTCTTAGCATACCAGTCAGTCAAGGGATCAGCCCAGCATACCTCCACAAGATATTCAAACCCTAAATGCCAGCCAGACCCCTCCGTTCTGCTACCTCAGGACGCCTGGAACCTCCCCCTCTTCGCACCTGCGCTTCCCGAACACGTCTCCTGTCTGTTCTGGCCCCACGATGGCGGAATGACCTCCCCGTGGAGGTCAGAACAGCTGAGACACTGACCTACTTCAAGCGACGACTGAAGACTCACCTCTTCAGGCTGCACCTCTCCCCATCCCCCCCTACCTCCCTGTAATCTCTTAATTGACTCAGCTTAGGGTTGTAACTAGGTAGCTGTTTCGTAGGTGACTTAGTTAACGCACTTGTCTTAACTACTGCTTGTATTTTTGCATAGACTGCGTTGTTACTGTTCTCGTTTGTGTTAGTGTTAATCAGTTTAACCTTCAGGGTCCAAGTTGAACTATGCAGTTGTTCCCTGCACTTGGACCGGTACTTCTCTCTAGGGTTATCGTCATACTTGTTCCTGGTTATGGTTATACACTTTGTTGTACATCGCTCTGGATAAGAGCGTCTGCCAAATGCCTGTAATTTAATGTAATGTACTCAAAGAGGTAGGTGTAATCATCTTTACTCATCTTTATCATCACTGGCAGGTATAAAAGGAGACTCAGGGGTGATTTGACTGAGGCCTTTAAATTCATAAAGGGGATCAACAAAGTGAACTACAAGAGATTCTTCAGGTTAAGTTCTGTTAGCAGAACAAGGGAAATTAGCAAAAGGTAAATTCCATACAGTCATTATGAAGAATTTTTTCACGCAGAGTAGTCAATGTGTGGAATAGCCCGCCAATTCACATAGTAGAGACGGGGAATTTTAAAGACTAGACTTGTGTTATACGGTGTTAGATACTATCTAGTCTGTAGGTAATCAGAGCAGTGATTTAGTCAGGAAAATGGCAAGTGCTGTTAGGCAGACAAAATTTTTGTGAAAAGCTTTTTTTATTATCTGAAATCAATAAGCACTAGTACTGATATTCACTTAAATTTCACAAAGTTATCTGTTTTATTATTTTAATTTTAGTGTATGTTTTACACTGGCTCACGCTGTTTTTTTAGTAGATAATATATATACTGTATTTACAGAAGTTTCTGATGACATGTTGACATCACAATGGCTGGCGTCAGAGCATTTGGGTGACTGTGGCATAAAGCGAGAAAAAACACACTTCGGGAAACTCCAAAGAAGCTTGTGCAGCAATTTTCTGCCTCCGGGGGCTGTGGTTTAATCTTATTTTCTGTTGGAAATTGCGGCTCATACGACTTGAGAGTGCTGTACAGAAGAAAAGTGTAGCACGGCTTCCTGTTTCAGCACTGCAGCACGGCTCTCTGGGAGTGAAGAGCCCGCGCTGCTTGCCAGCTGAGAATGAAGGAACTTTACATCCATGACGTGATATAAAAACAGATACCTGTAATTGTGAACAAACACTGTTAGGAGCGGTCAGCAAATCAACGCGCATTCTCATGTTTTCGATGTCACGATTCGGCCTTTTATTGGAGGACGAACCGAAAATAAACAAATAAGTTCAACTTCGAACAAAAGGATTCGTTTCGTACCCTGTGTAACAAATGATTCGTAGTTGTGCGCTTGAATTGTTTGCCCTTGTGAAAATTGTGAACACCGGTTCACCTGTCCTAAATCAAAGGGCACAGCACGCCTGCAGATCACGTCACCCTATCAGACATCACATCATCATAATTATCACAATATATAGCAACAACAAACAAAAGAACAAAACCTCAACACAGGACATTCCAACACATGATCAGCGTAATTCACACCCGGAAATGCATGATTTCTCAACATAATTATGAATCAATAAGGCAAATCTGCAATATGGCTTCAGCAAACACTGCTAAATGTATCTGTTGGTATATACAGCCTCGTGGTAAATAACATCGCTGTCCAAGCTCCTTTGAGTTGCCTGAAGTCTATTTTCTAGCTTTAAGCCGACAGACACTCGATAGTCTGCCAACAACAGCCGGCAGTGGGGGGGTCCCATCAGCACTGATCAGGAGTGATCTTTCCCAACTCTCTGAAGGACTGTATTCACACTGCATACTGTATTCACTCTGCATTCACACTGCATTCACTCTGCATTCACACTGTACACTGTATTCACTCTGCATTCACACTGCATACTGTATTCACTCTGCATTCACACTGCACACTGTATTCACTCTGTATTCACTCTGCATTCACACTGTACACTGTATTCACTCTGCATTCACATTGCACACTGTATTCACTCTGCATTCACACTGCACACTGTATTCACTCTGCATTCACACTGTACACTGTATTCACTCTGCACACTGTATTCACTCTGCATTCACACTGCATTCACTCTGTATTCACACTGTACACTGTATTCACTCTGCACACTGTATTCACTCTGCATTCACACTGCACACTGTATTCACTCTGCATTCACACTGCACACTGTATTCACTCTGCATTCACACTGCATTCACTCTGTATTCACACTGCATACTGCATTCACACTTGTAGGCTCTCGAAACTACACCAAGGAGGGAAATAGTTCGGAGTGAAGGTTTATGCAGAATGTCTTCCTCTGTTGCTGTTGGAAAAGGTTATTCTTTAAGCAGCCTGTGAATACTGTATCTATGTTCTACTGTCCCCGCTGATCTTACTCGTTATATCTGACTCCATATTAATTAATAAGTTATGTTCCAAATTAGAATTTAGGCTTGATTTAGAATGAAACTCAGTTCGTCTGATGTTCTACACCGAGGGTCAACGCAGTTTCACCCGGTACGCACCGCGGATACGCCCGTAACGACAATTTAACTAGCTGTTTGCAGACGACACAGCGGTTGTGAGATTTCCCTCATGGGGAGTATAACCTAATTAAGGTTCAGGGACTCCGAAAGGGCCAATATTGGTCATCCCAGGATCAACTTGGTTCTGCTGACGGTCCCGCCTTAACTGAAAACTTGGTAATCAAACAAGTCCAACGGGCAGTTCCCTAGTCATAATTGGGGGAAACCGACTTAGAGGGCTGTTACAAGAACAAAACATTGACCAAGACCACACAAATCAAGTCATTAACAGTTTTAATGTCAGGTAGGTTATACAATTAAAATAGTCAATTTGTAGTTACAGAATTTAGAAAATAGTCTAACAATCAAAGATAAAGATGAGCATACCTGACAGCAGTCTACACACAGAAAGAGTCTTGTGTGGGAAGTCTGATTGCAGATTCCAAGAGGGCCCTGTTCCTCTCCTATAAGAACCCAGCGCAGGCAGGTGGATGTCGCCACAAAAGGCTCATAAAACCATAAATTTACTTGGAGGGGGGAAGATTGGAATTTGGTTCAGACAGGATCAGACAGATGGATTTACCAGGAGGAGTGTCCAAAAAATACAGTTTACTTCAAAATTTATTAAAATAGATTTTCTCTAGGTTTGCTGGTTTTAAAACCTAAACTAGAGCATCACTCGCACAGAGACCATAAAAACCATACCAAATATAAATATTTGTTCTTGTGTTTGTCATGAAAACTCTGAAAAACATGAAATAACTGTACAATCACTTACATGAACCAACTGCCAACTCTCAATGTCTTTCCACAGTGTATTAAGATTGCATAGTGTCGTGTAGCAATGTATTCAACCCCAATCTGGCATTATTTCCTAACAAAAAGTGTGCTTGAGTAAATTTCTTTCCTTATGAAGGTAGGGAGACAAGTTACCCAGTGACACCAGGTGAGGGCACTTTGGCTGTCCCTCAACTGTCCTGAGCAATTTGCCCCATTTCTATCATGTGATTTTATTACTTGCAATCTGAAACCTCCAGGACGTTGGGATAATTTTAGAATTGCTTTCCCGTAGAAAAGAGGTGTCACCTGTTAACTGTCGCAAAACCAGATGCCAAGGTCTTACGGGCCACTCTGTCCCGACAATATCAGACTCTGCACCTGGCGAACTGCTTTACGACAGTCAGAGAGGAAATTCCACTCTATGCCTGTTCCCGTGGGCCTTACACACTGTATTCACTCTGCATTCACACTGCATTCACTCTGTAGTCACACTGTACACTGTATTCACTCTGCACACTGTATTCACTCTGCATTCACACTGCATTCACTCTGTAGTCACACTGTACACTGTATTCACTCTGCACACTGTATTCACTCTGCATTCACACTGCACACTGTATTCACTCTGCATTCACACTGCATCCACACTGCACACTGCATTCACTAATAGTCTACGAAATAGTCTTAAAACTATAGCATGATATTTCATGGTATTTTTTGCGGTAACGATATAAATGGCGATATGAAAATAGTACCATTCAACACTATCTTTTTGGCCACAAATCACATCAGAATACAGTCTTGAGAGCTGTGCAAGCACAAACATTGATCCAAAAAAGCAAAACTTAATCCTGACCACTATCAAATACTAAACTATACCAATTAAGTAGGCTAAAAAACAGAATATGAAAATTAAAATTCCAGTGAAAACACCAATACTCGCAGGATTCATAATCTAACCCTGGAAAAACAAATGGAAATGTTGTAAAAATACTTTTCTTCTGTAAAAGTGCAAATAATGTTTAAATAGTGCAAACTTAACAAGTCTTAAACTATGCTGCAAAACATCAAAACAGTATATAAACACAATAATGATTTAAATCAAGTACAAGTTTGAAATGTAAACACCGATTCTGACTTTATCCATAAACTACGTACAACAAATGAAAACGTAAACACTTCTGGGAAAGTGTCTGGGAGAAAACTTGTCTCGAGGCAAGAGCTGTTCAAACTCCAGTCGCTGGTTATGTAGTGGAACGTGAGGCTAATGTATGACTCCATCACTCGGCTACTCCACATGCCTGTGGTTGAGGCATAAAACTCCACTGTAGACAGCGTTGTTTGTAACCTACTGCGACCCTCTGTCTTCGTACATAACTGGCAGGGCTGTTTCTTGAAAAATATTTCCTTGACGGCATGTTGTATCTACTAGTGATGCGCCGATCGGCTCTGACATCATCCGAATCCGCATGTACGCATAAACCGTCCACCCACCGCCCACCCGAACAAATTATTTTCTCCGAATTAGAGACCCACACCCGATCACACATTACCGTTATTTCGCAGCTGTTGCATATGACATACCCAGCACTTGACTCGTCATGGTTAAGTATTTCACTGAATCGTTCCCACATGGAACTTTTCTGCCCTTCCTTTTTTGTTGTTTGTTTTTAATTCTTCTTTTTAAATTTTCTCTCGGATCTTTTTTGCCTCTATTGCTGCTTAAGACAAATGGACGCCACAATTGGCGCAACGAGTGTCTAGTCTGCAAATTCACGCCTGACGAAAAATGAAGCTTAAAATATGTTCACATTTTAGTGAATGTATTTAATATTTTCCTCATTAATTATGTATTATTTCACCCACCCGCAACCCGTCCTCTATTATTCAAAATGTTAATTGTTATGACCGGCCAGATCCTCGGATTAACCGCGGTGCCCGCAGATTTAACTGCGATGTGCGCATCACTAGTAACTACGGTCCATTTTCTGGATCATTAGCCTGAATCCCTCCTTGTCAACAGTTCGGATTGGCAACATGTCTTTGGCTAAGAAAAATGCCACCGCCTCCGTCAGTTCGTTCCAGCGTTTACTTTTTTTATCATAGAGAGTGCCACTGGCAAACGCGCTGACAATACCCTTCTGAATTAAAAAAGTTTGCTTAACGTTACTAGATGGTGAGATGCCCAAACACGTCATCAACTATATCGTCAATATCGCAGGATGACAAATTCTTATCATGGTGAGGAATTGTACCGGTATATCATGGACGATATGATATGGCACAGCCCTAGCATTTACTCTCCATTCACACTGTATTCACTCTGCATTCACTCTGCATTCACACTGTATTCACTCTGCATTCACACTGCATTCACTCTGCATTCACTCTGCATTCACTCTGCATTCACACTGCATTCACTCTGCATTCACACTGTATTCACTCTGCATTCACGCTGCATTCACTCTGCATTCACACTGCATTCACTCTGCATTCACGCTGCATTCACGCTGCATTCACTCTGCATTCACTCTGCATTCACGCTGCATTCACGCTGCATTCACTCTGCATTCACGCTGCATTCACGCTGCATTCACGCTGCATTCACTCTGCATTCACTCTGCATTCACACTGCATTCACTCTGCATTCACGCTGCATCACTCTGCATTCACATTGTATTCACTCTGCATTCACGCTGCATTCACTCTGCATTCACACTGCATTCACTCTGCATTCACACTATATTCACGCTGCATTCACTCTGCATTCACACTGCATTCACTCTGCATTCACGCTGCATTCACTCTGCATTCACACTGCATTCACTCTGCATTCACGCTGCATCACTCTGCATTCACTCTGCATTCAGACTCTATTCACACTGCATTCACTCTGCATTCACGCTGCATCACTCTGCATTCACTCTGCATTCACATTGTATTCACACTGCATTCACTCTGCATTCAGACTGTATTCACACTGCACTCTGCATTCACACTGCATTCAGACTCTATTCACACTGCATTCACTCTGCATTCGCTCTGCAGTCACACTGAATTCACTCTGCATTCACACTCTATTCACACTGCATTCACTCTGCAGTCACACTGAATTCACTCTGCAGTCACACTGAATTCACTCTGCATTCACACTGTATTCACACTGCATTCACGCGGCATTCACACTGCATTCACTCTGCATTCACACTGTATTCACCCACTACACCTGTTTGCATTCTTTGCTCAAGGTTACATTACAAGCAATTCATGTGGAGGTGGACACATCCCATTATCACCAGAAAACACCAGGATTAGGGTCCACCCGAACATCCAAGAGCCTCCTCTGTTTCTTGCCACAGCCTGGATCGAATCGTCTTATCGCTGTTGGCCTTGTCTTTAATATTATGCAATGGTGTCCTGTCCTCGATCAGAGACACCAACCTGTCTTCTCTGTCCTCAGTCCAAAATGCCATGGCAACAGGGGACAACACGGCACCACCCAGTCAGATCACTGTGTGTTTTGAAAGTTCCGCTGCAGAGACACCAGCCTTTTTGTTGCTGTTTGACACTTCTGCCCCACGCCCCCCACTCTGCACGCTGATTGGTTTGAGAATTGTCCCCCAACCACACACACACACCAGGCAAACTGTACCCCGACACCCACACACGCACACCAGGCAGACTGTATTCCGACACACACACACCAGGCAGACTGTACCCCGACACACACACGCACACCAAGCAGACTGTCCTCCGACTGTCCCTGGTGTGTGTGTGTGTGTGTCGGGATACAGTCTGCCTGGTGTGTGTGTGTGTGTGTGTCCCTGCCTGGGCACAGAAGAGATGTTCACTCTGTTTAATTCCACCTGTGCTGATATTTTAAACTGTGTTGCTCCGCTAAAAACTAGGAGACCTGAAGTTAGAGCTCAGCCCTGGCTAAATAATGCCACTCGTGCCGGAAATCTGAACGTAAATGGATAAAAAGACAAGCTGCAAGTGTCCTATGAAATTCTAAGTGACTGATTAGCTAAATACCAGCACTCTGTCAAAACAGCGAGGGCCATATATTTTCAATATTTTCAAAATTCCTAGTCCAGAGTTCTTTTAGCATAATCAACAAAGCTATTAACCCTGTTGTCACTGCCTGTCCTGATCCAACTCCAGAGGTGTGTGAAGTCTTTTTGAACTTCTTTGCTGATAAGATTGACAGTATAAGATCTCACATCACACCTCCTACTTATGATCCGTCTGATTTAATAATTTCTCCTCATTTTAAAAGAGGAAATCAATTGAAATAAAGTATTAGAGCCAAGTCTGCCCCTAATGGGGTCAGAGGAATGGTGTTTCTTTCAACGAAAGCTGTGCTTCACTTTACTCTGCAGCACGTACCATGTTAGATTAAGGGTGTCACCTCCCTGGCATTAGAAAGTGGGGTTGAGATCTCTTGTGGAATAGAGTGGGACAGGTGATATTTCTTCCCTTTTGTGTCACTGACTTTAAAGAATGAAGTATGTTAGCTGTCCATCTGATGGCTGGAGAGTTTTTTAATCGTATTTTCAATGTGTGCCGAATCCTCCGGAACAAGTGCTCTCATCAACACATGATTGGTCCTCATTGCTTTTTGATAAGCCTCACTCTAAAAACATATTGTGCCTTGAACTGGATTGCCTTTTTATACCATTAAAATAACTCCAACATGTGGGATTTATTTAAAAGGGAAAATCATGACCAGGATGTACAAGCACACCATTCTGTGTGTGTGTGTGTGTGTGTGTTCATGCGTCTGCATGTGTGTGTGTGTGTGTGTGTGTGTGTGCGCCTGTGAGTATGTGTGTGCGTGCGTGTTTGTGCATGTGCACTTGCGTGCGTGTGTGCTTGCGTGTATGCGTGCATGTGTGTGTGTGCCTGTGTGTGCATCTCTGTGTGTTTGTGCGTGTGCCTGTGTGTGTGTGTCTTTGTGCACGTGTTCATGTGTGTGTGAGTGAGAGAGAGGTGTTGCACCAATTTAATGGGCAAGCATTTCAGCAGGGTGGATTGAACGCCGCCTTTAGCAGCTGTGACTGACGCTCAGAATGGAATATTGCATGAATGTGAAAAACGTGACAGTTCTGAGAAATCAATAAACACACTCTCCACTCTCCCATGTATTTTCTACAGAATTGTCATATTCCTTTTGCTCTGAAAATGAATGCCATTTTACCTGTCTAGCTATTAGCCTGCAGAACCATCCCTCAGTACCCCCAGTTGTAATGTAAGCTGCACCTCTTTATTCTCATCATTCTCATAATACCCTTCTTCTGACTGGAATTTCCTTTTCATTGCATCTGTGTTTTCCCCCAAGAGCCAGATTTTGGTGTAGGTAAGGCTGCTAGTTAATTCCGTTATTCAGAGGTGTTAACCCATTAGAGACTCTGAGAGAGATTAGTGTGGTAATTTTGCCAGTCACATGACAGGTGAAATAACATGTCACTACAAAAAGACCTGGGGCATACTGGTCTGAAATTTACCGCGAGGGACCTTGGGATTTGTCTGCACATTATTACACGGGTTGAGTACATTATTGTACAGCTCTGTAAAGAGAGAAATGCATGCTGCTGCTGCTGCTGCTGTGTTTTTCCCCCTTTTCTTCTGACTCTTCACGCACGCTCACACTGTAGCCAACCAGGCCGTGTACTCTGTGAATGTGAGCCTTTTGGGTGGCGCCGAGTTCTCTTGCTGTGGATGAGGAAATAGTTTTCTCTCCATGTTTATTCGCTTTGTGCATCAGGGCTGGTAACTAATGGGCTTTCTGGAAATAAATTGGAATGGGAAGCACCATTGGCAGTCGGAGGAAGTCTCTAGGAATATACATGAACAAGAACGCTGTGCAAATGCTAATTTGAAATTTTAATGTTTGTTATGGTAGAGTATAATGCAATAAGCCTCTGGCAACATATGTCATGTGATATCCTCGTAGAAAACATATCGTTTTGTTTCGTTTTGTTCCTTAATTCTAATAGGTCTGCTGATTTCAGAATGCTCAAGAATAGGCTTCAACAGTCAGGTGAATTCTCTTTTCTCAACCATGGTCCCAGAAGCACTCATGGGGTGCATAAATTGCTGGAGAAACTGACTGGTAAACAACCTGGCATGCAACTTAATAAGATTAATTTGTGGTTTCATAAACTGGTCTCGAGCCAAGAGAAATTGAGCTTTAAAA
This sequence comes from Anguilla rostrata, assembly GCF_018555375.3. Lineage (NCBI taxonomy): Eukaryota > Metazoa > Chordata > Actinopteri > Anguilliformes > Anguillidae > Anguilla > Anguilla rostrata. The sequence continues at coordinate 37,861,903 of NC_057943.1, read as the reverse complement.
TTAAAAAATATCTTGACTAAGCTTGTATGGTACCCATGATGTCTATAAATGGACCAGCAAAAACACATCTTAAATCTATTTTACCCATGGGACTTGAAGCTGATGAACTGTCAAGATTTAAATACAGATCAGTATTCAATTAGTAGCAAAGTCAAACGTGATTAATTAAAAGCATTTGGGATTGCATGTGGAATCCACAGTAGGTCCACAGGACAGGGCTGAGTGGGCCTTCTACGGGCTCAGATAAGCTGACGTCTGATTCTTTCAGACTATCAGGTCTTTCTTCTCCATGAATATGAGGATGAGCCATTCTTTAGTTTTCCATACATTGCTTCTGTCTGGCCTACAGGTTCTATACCTGTTTTATATGTGCCACTGGTGTCAAACTGCTTTACTTGGGGCTTCGGGATCCATGCCTACTATATATGGGGCTAAAGATGTCAAACTGCTTTATTTGGGGCCACAGGTGCATGTCTGCTGTATTTGGGGCTACAGGTGCATAGCTGCTTTATTTGGGGCTACAGGTGCATGTCTACTGTATTTGGGGCTACAGGTGCATAGCTGCTTTATTTGGGGCGTGCATGTTGCTTATTTGGGGCTACAGGTGCTGCCTTATTGGGTACAGGCTGCTCTGTATTTGGGGCTACAGGTGCATGCCTGCTGTATTTGGGGCTACAGGTGCATGCCTGCTGTATTTGGGGCTACAGGTGCATGCCTGCTGTATTTGGGGCTACAGGTGCATGCCTGGCTACAGGTGCATGCCTGCTGTATTTGGGGCTACAGGTGCATGCCTGCTGTATTGGACTACAGTGCATGCTGCTGTATTAGGGCTACAGGTGCATGCTGCGATTGGGATAAGTGCATGCTGCTTATTTGGGGCTACAGGTGCATGTCTGCTTTATTTGGGGTAAGGGCATGCTGCGTATTGGTACAGGGCATGCTGCTGTTTGGATACAGGTGCATGTTGCTGTATTGGGTACAGGTGCATGTGCTTATTGGCAGGTGATAGCTGCTTATTGGGCTATATTGTTAGGGATTGTGTTGTGTGTGTGTGTGTGTGTGTGTGTATGCAGTTCTGTGTGTGTGTGTGTGCATGCGGGCATGGGGGTGGGGTGGGGGTGGGCATAAAATCAGGCATGATTGCAATACTTTTGAGATTAAATTGAGCACAGAACTTTACGAGGCTCATTAATTTTAGTAAATCTCTTTGAAGGAATGGACAATAAGCCCTTCTGGATCCATTGTAATGTTTTTACATGCTGTATGCAGATCTAGAGGCCTCCCATGAAAGGATTATTTCTCTGGCTAGAGACATAAATGTGTTAATTTTCCTGACAAATGGAGCATGCCATGTTACACGGTCCACCACTGAATGTATAATTAATCACAAAAAACTAAATTTTAAGTGAAATGTTTTGCATTTGCTGAAAGGTCTCAAAAGAAAGGTGAATAAACTGATCAGGCCTAACGATAACATCAGCTCGCTCTCCATCAAGGTGTATCAGCACAGATCTTTGACAAAAGAGCTGGGAAGCTAATCTAGGCTGAAAAAAAAAGATAATATTAGTTCACCATGCTGAAGGGGGTACACTCAACACCAGGAGACGCATTTGGCCATTTGTTCGTTCGTTTGCATGTAAAAGTCTGTATAGGCAACAGGCAGGACCTGGCAGGATGGCATATACCCAAGGGTACTAAATGAGTTAAGTGAGATCATTTTTAAACCACTGGCAGATATTTTCAGACAATCCTTAGAAACTGGAGAAATACCTGAGGACTGGAAGCAAGTTAATATAATAGCAATATATAAGAAAGGGGGCTGTGATGATCCAAGAAAACAACAGGCCTGTCAGTTTAACATCTTGAAAATAGCGACATCCAGCATGGGTTTCTCAAGGGAAGGTCATGCCTGACACACCTTCTGGTATTTTTTAAAGAAGCTACCAAGTGTTTTGATTATATCAAGGCTTATGATATTATATACTTAGATTTAGTAACACATGAGAGATTTGTTAGCAAAATGAAGACAGTAGGAATTAGAGGAGCTATTTCAGAATGGATTGGTAACTGGCTACAGGATAGAACACAAAGAGTAGTGGGAGGTATATTTTCTGAGAAGGGAACTGTTGGAAGTGGAGTCCTAAAAGGATTGGTGCTGGGACCACTGTTCTTACTCATATATATGAACAACCTTGACAGGGACGTGGGAAGTACATTAATCAAATTTGCAGATGATACAGAACTGGGAGGCCCAGCTAATAGTTTGGAAGCTACTAAATAAAATCCAGAAGTGGGCGGAAACCTGGCAGATGAAATTTTATATAGCCAAATGTAAGGTTCTGCATGTGGAAAATAAAAACAGGATTACTTTATGGCAGGGATGGGAATCGAGAACCGGTTCCCGTTGAGAACTGGTTCCAAGTTGTCTTATTCATTGGAATCGTATGTCTCCAAGCTTATCGATTCCGCTTATCGATGCCAGCATGTTTTTATGATAGCTGCGCATTGCAAAACAATGACATAACGCCTTGGGGGAGGCACGCACGCTGCCTCTCTCAGGTGTTTGTTTTGGACGGCAGCTGTCACAACAAATTTGATTCGGGCTGCAAAAATGGTCCAGGTGACATTGACATTCTAAAACAGCTGCTATACCCATTGTGACGTACTTAAAGTGTCATTACAGCGTCCGTTGCTATGCGGACACTGCCAGCCTTGATACATTCTGTTGCGATAAAGATTCTAAGACAACTCAGCAATTTCTCTGGATTAACAGGTTATTTTCTTGCCTGAAATGCGATTGTATTACTAAATGGTTACACATGTCATGTAACATGCAAGTAGTTGGCTATCTCCCTGGATATAAAGTAAATGTTTTTACCGATAAATTATAATAATAAATGCGATTTTATCCATGGAAATAGCTATACAAAAAGGCAAAATAAATGTCGTAGTTGTGATTGCCGTCGTAGATGTCAGAAGGAAATGTCACTGACAAAAAAAAAAGTTTGCTCTCTTTGCAGTGGTTTGGGCTGGAAACGATCTGTAAGAGCGGGATATGCACAACACTGCCTACTGATTGTAGATAAGATCGCTGTGAGGATGCTTTCCATAGAGGATTTCAGCTGCATGCTCCCATATTACGGAAAATGCTGTAGCGGTGGCTAGCTATAAGTGCATATCAGTGTATGACGAGTGCTGTGTGCGTTGTGTTGATAGAAGTGTACCGCTGGCTAGTGCTAGACTAGCTAATTGTTAAATAGTCTGCTTATATCGCCACTATATCACCGGGGTTCAGAAAATGTAAGCCTGTGTTTGGTTAATTTTATTATGCAAATTCATTTGACTGAAGGTTTCTACGACGGCGATCGTGACCACAACATTTATTTTGCCTTTTTGTATAGCTATTTTTGTGGATAAAATCACAGTCATTTTATTTTCTGTTAAAAACATTTCATTCATATCCATGGACAACTACTTGCACGTTACATGACACGATCGCATTTCAGGCTGGAAAATAAAGTAAGTTGATGCTGAAAACAATGTAGGCCTACTCTTTTTACACCCAGAAAATGTATCAGGCATCGATAAAGGAATTGATAAAGAATCGGATCAATAAGCAGAATCGGTAATGGAATCGGTATCAATAAAATCTTATCAATTCCCATCCCTATTTGGAATGTTGAAAAAGACTTGGGAGTAATGGTTGGTCAAAGCCGTTCAGGTTCTGTAGCAGTAAAAAAGGCCAACAGGATGCTGGGTATACTGTATAGCCAAAAGTACTCAGTAGAAATCTAAGGAAGTTATACTTATCTGGTACAATACATTTGGTAGACCACACTGAGACTATTGTGTGCAGTTCTGGGGACCATACTACAAGAAATATCTAGGGGCTCTAGAAAAGGTTCAAAGAAGAGCAACCAAATTGATTCCTGGTATGAAGATAAACACTATGAGGAAAGACCTAAGGTGTTAATCTCTTCAAGCTTAGTAAAAGGAGAGTCAGGGGTGAATTGATTGAGGCTTTTAAATTCATAAAGGGCATCAACAAGTGAACTTCAAGAGATTGTTCAGATTGAGTTCTGTTAGTAGAATGAGGGGACATTAATGGAAATTAGCAAAAGGTAAATTCTGTACAGACATTAGGGAGAATTTTTCACGCAGAGAGTAGGCAGTGAATGAAATAGCCTGCTAGGTAATGTAGTAGAGGCAGAAACTCAGGGGATTTTCAAAACTAGGCTTGATATGGTGATAGATACTGTCTAGTTTGTAGGTAATCAAAGCAGTAATTTAGTCAGGAAAATGGCAAGCATTGTTGGGCTGACTGGCTTGTTCCCATCATTATGTTCTGTTATGTTATGTTATGTGAAATATCAAGGTTCACGTTGGAGGGCTTACAAATGCAAAGATACCCTGAGCCAGTACCACGCTCAGTGTAATAACCACATTCCACCATTTCCACCATTTAATTCATGTAAAACATGCTCTGGTCCCTTTGTCTTGTGCCTCTGCTGCATCTCCCAAGGCAAACATGCTCCACCACCATGTTTTGAAATTCCAGTTTGCTTGTTCCTCTCTTTCAAGGTTTGGACTGAGGAGTTTGAGTTTCATTGACTTGCTTTTCTATCTCTGTTTTTGGATTTAGGTGGTGAATCCTAAAAAGAAAATGAAGAAAAAGAAGTATGTCAATTCTGGAACGGTAAGTGACCATCAGCACAGATTAATCATAATGCTTTCAGTGGCACCGATTTTGACAAATCAAGGAATCATGCTGTTGAATTCAATGCATTTTATTGGTTAGCGCATTATAGCTCCACCTCTTAGTGGGGTTCATAAACAAGGCTATGATCCTATCATGAAGGTCATAGATCTTGTAGTCTCGCTTTCTCTCTGCATCTGGAAAGGAGAGCTACAGTTTCCAAAATGAGTATCTTGCATTGGATGGTATCTACCAGGATTGGACCAGTGTTAGGTAATAGGTCTACCAGGATTGGACCAGTGTTAGGTAATAGGTCTACCAGGATTGGACCAGTGTTAGGTAATAGGTGATGGATTGAGTTGGCTTGCATTGATGCTTAATAGGAGCTGCACCTGCTCAAAATTTGCCTGAAGAATTAACTGGTCATTGATTTTTTAGTAAAGCACACCCCCTGAATTGCAAGATGACTTATCTCACATCAGAGCCTAGTGTGCTCTATGTGCACCATGCACCAAATTCAGCATCTGAGTTTTGAAATAATGCATTTAAAAACAAGCAAATTTTGTCAAATTTTCATAGGCTTTTTGATCGAGAAATGGTTTTTCAAAACACTTTGATTTAGTGGAGAGGCTCAGCATTCCTCTTGAGTAGTGGATTCTCTGTGAGCTACTGTATGTCTAGCCTCTGCCATCTATTCCCTATTCTCCCTTAGATGCAAATAATATCAGAGCACAAACTACACCCAACCTGAAAAAGCAGTTCACTTTCTCACGAGAAAACAAAAGTTTGGCTTTTTTGGTGCTACGAGTAGGTGAGATTCTATTGTCCTCCAGATACTCCCAGAGAAAGCAGAGAAAATGCTCTGTTATATTGTACATGATTAAAATTCTGCTGCAGAAATCAATCATCCTTCTTTATCAGTGCACAGAGTGAGATGTTCAATATGTGATGGAGATGTTAATGAACAAGTCTGTATTTGTCCTTTGGCTGTGGGTAAAAATGATCCTGTACAGTATTTGAATGAGCTGTTCTATATTGAAATTAAAGCAGACTCATAATGCATGTTTTGGCCTGTGCGCTGTGTCCAAATTGCTGTTTGCTGCCTGTTTGGTTCGTAACCAGTTATTTATTTATTCCCAAGGTGACTCTATTGTCATTTACTGTGGAATCTGAATATACCTTCCTCGACTACATCAAAGGAGGGTGAGTAGGCAAAGGCTCGTACAATTACAGCTGTGAAACACACACACAGGCGTGCACACGCAGTACTATTCATGAACTACTCAACAGCTCAATCAAATGTGCCTGTCTGATCTGTAAACACCAGCATGGACTTAATGCTTTTAATCGGCTAAGCGTTTTGCCATCTGTGTTCTGAATTACAATGAATTGTTCTTCTTATATAAATAAGCAAATAGACACTGAATTTTCATTCCTCAGGAGGGATCAGATCTCCCCGCAGTTCCTTTATAAACCTCCAATTAAAGATCCAATTGTATGTGTGTTTGCATATGCGTGTGTAAAAGAGGGGGTGAGGCTTTGTGTTTGTGTGTAGAGGTGTGCATGGGGTTGGCTGAAATAACAAGCCAAACACACTATACAGCACAATAGCAAATGATGCAGTGTTTCCTGCAGGAATTCTGTTAGTGAAGGTGCTGACGATCGCGCGCGCGGGGGGGGGGGGGGGGGGCAACACTTCTGGCAGCACAAACCAAAGCTTCCAGTTTTTTTTAGTTTACCGTTATGCTCACCTAGAAACTTAAAACAGCCATAAAACAGTTTTCACACATAATTTCTCTTCTGTTTACTTGAAGTTAAGTGTGTGGCTTGCACTAACAAATGACACAGGAGCAACTTTCTCTTTCAGAACGTGCTTGCACAACATATGTTCGTAAAATGGTGTAATAATTAATCATTTATAATTAGAACAGGTTAGCTAGATATATGTATTGCCGTTTATTCTTTTTTAAAATGTGACATTAATACCTTTGCCACTCTTGTGCAGTCAAATACAGCAGTTTTTATCTGCAAGTTGAGCATTATGGTGCACTACAAAAACTGGAAGAATTGTGCCATTGTTGCCAATCATTGTTAAGAGCTGGTTGAAGTGTTGCTACACGACTATTTGTGAACTTCCAGGATGGCAGCCGGCCTGTGCTCGATTTGACCCGATGTCACTGAGCCAAAAATAGGCCTGATACCTGAAAACATCACAGCATACCTTCAGGCCCGTTGGGTTCAGCTCAGGATGCAGACCTCTATGCACCATTGAAACATTCCCTTCTCTGTGAGTCACATTCTAATCCCTAAGGAGTTTATTGTGAATTTAGGTCCCTTATCATTCCAGTTCTCTTGTGGCTGCAATTAAGTTGGGAAACCCATGACTGCAAAGGGTTTAAATGAAGTGCAGGAACAGAAAAGATGAGGACACTTCCAAGAACATACTACTCATTCGAGGTCAACATTATGTTCATTATCAGAGTTGGCTGGGTAAGACTTCATAATCTGTGACCTTGCTGCACAGGTAAAATAGAAATGGATATCACTCAGAAGAGGAGGAAGGGGGCAGGCTTTACCCCTCTCTGAACTCTTCAGGAGTTGATTGCAATGACTGGGTGGGCAGTGGGTACAGTGTAATCTAGTGAGTCACATGCTTGCTCACCATACTGGAAATGATTTAGGGCTGTTGAATTTTGACATCAGCCATGAGTACAATACTTTTGAGATGAAATACGTTTGAGCGCATAAATTTACTATGTTCATTAATGCTGCAGTAGGTAATGGTAACAGTGTTGAGGGAATATTTTTTAAATCATAACACCCGTTGGCCCTGCCCACAGAGAAAGAGATATTCTCTCACCCCCTGTGCTTCTTCTCACACCGCATTTTGAAGGCGCAATAAACATTTCTGCAAGGAGGATTACAGGACTGACTGGCATGATGTCGGCTGCACTAAACACTAAAAATGTCTGGTACAAGAGTCCAGATAAAACTAGTGGAATCTTTTTTGTTATTTCACAGCCTACCGGTAACACAATAAAACATTTTCCATTTAGTCACTGAGTTTGTTGGCTAATGAAGTGATGGTATCAGTAAGTTCACTTGCTTGTCTAAAGCTGCTTTATAGCCCCAGATACTCTTAGCCCCAGTTTAGTACTCATAGACCCAGATACTCCTAGCCCCAGTGTGGTACTCATAGCCCCAGATACTCCTAGCCCCAGTGTGGTACTCCTAGCCCCAGATACTCCTAGCCCCAGTTTAGTACTCATAGCCCCAGATACTCCTAGCCCCAGTGTGGTACTCATAGCCCCAGATACTCCTAGCCCCAGTGTGGCACTCATAGCCCCAGATACTCCTAGCCCCAGTGTGGTACTCATAGCCCCAGATACTCCTAGCCCCAGTTTGGTACTCATAGCCCCAGATACTCCTAGCCCCAGTGTGGTACTCATAGCCCCAGATACTCCTAGCCCCAGTTTGGTACTCATAGCCCCAGATACTCCTAGCCCCAGTTTGGTACTCATAGCCCCAGATACTCCTAGCCCCAGTGTGGTACTCATAGCCCCAGATACTCCTAGCCCCAGTTTGGTACTCATAGCCCCAGATACTCCTAGCCCCAGTGTGGTACTCATAGCCCCAGATACTCCTAGCCCCAGTTTGGTACTCATAGCCCCAGATACTCCTAGCCCCAGTTTGGTACTCTGCTGGACAATTTACACTAGGACCTCTCTGACAGCAGGCGACTGCTGGCGAAGGTTCTCTCAGGAGGGTCCTATTGTAAAGCGTCCGGCAGACCGCTGAATTGGGCCTACAGTATACTCAGGACTTCCTGACACTGCACAGTGTTTCTGTAGGTTACCAGCTACAGTGGCTACTTACTCTATGTTTCAAACTTCATATGCTATTGTAATTTTATAATCGGCTTTCAAGTCAGACAGTTTTGTGGCGGAGCATGTGTTGCAACAGCCAATGTTCTGATGTGTATTCTTGTTTTAGAGCGAGTTCTGTGCAATTTTCTTTTTTCTTTTTGCCATTAGATAGCTATGACAATGCAGGAGTAGGTGGTTTGCCCGCAATGAAACTTTCTCAAGACATCTAGCTTTGTGAACGCACTAGGTAAATCTCATTGTTGATTGGTTCACGTAGTAAACCACGTTATTTTGAAAACAAGTACTCGGGCCAAATCCCTGGTTTTGGAATGCAAAATTTTAGGGTTCAAACATAGTGTATGGTGCTGGATTTCTCTCACAGGAGCTCTTTCTATGATTGCTAAAAATTAAGCATGACCGTTACTGATATCTTCATTATTATTATTTTTTCACCTACAGCAGCTTTAATTTTAGTAAACCAGTAACCCCTCTGGAGAGCTGCATTGATCTAGAAAAACAGTTGAGGCCCTGGTAAAAAAAAAAAAAAAAACAATGTTACCCGTAACATTTAAATGAGTGTACCTGTATTACTGTTCCACGCTCATTGGTGCTTCAGTGAGCTATTGTTAGCAGTAAATAATTTGGGATTGAACATTTTGTACAGCGTTGCTTACTGGACTGAATATTCTCATTTTTTTACTATGTGACCAGTTGACACTGTTTTTATTATGTGACCTGTTGACTTAGTGTGAGGATGGTTTTTGATGAGTAGGGAATTAAATCACAATATGGTTATCAGCATTACCTTCCACAGACAAATTGCAGAACTAATCGCAACCACAGGTACAGATACTGAGCACTGGACAGGTCGAACACTGTGGCTCTGCTGTAAGAACGCCCATTTGAACACTGTATTATTTTTTATGCTATTTACTTGCATTCTGGATACAGTATGTGATGAGGGCAGTTATCTTACACTCCCTCTGGTATTTATACGCTGTGCATGTGAATATGCCTTTGCACCTGAAGAGTCTTGTTAGAGTGACAGGAACAGCAGAAAGACAGCCATACTGTCTCTTTATGGTGCACTGTTATTACACCTCTGTTCTGGAACCTAGCAAAGCTAACAAACAGCACCTTAAGCTATGGTGGGGGGAACAGAGCCCCTGGCCTTGCTGCTATTAATTTTTCATGAAACACGACAGAGTTGACCTTTAAGTCCTCTGTACTATTGGTCTCATGTGTCATTACAATAGTGTTCAGGAGCGAGGCTCTTCCTCAAAACGGTAGCCTGTCCCCCCCCCCACCTATACACACCACAGAGGATGGTGGGGGGGGCAGGCCACCATAGCTTAAGGTCTGTTGTGAGAGCAGGGTGCCAGTGTGGTCACAGAGGGAGGCTGTGCTGTTTTAAGGTGCACTCAGTTGGGTACTTCTGTTGGTTTCCCCCGGAGAGACCGTTGCCACCCTTGGGGCAACCGTGGGGTAACATGCAGGCAGGCCGGGGTGAGAGAAGGGCGAGTGTGGGGCAGGGAGAGGACAATGCAGGGTGATATGGTGGGGGAGGTGGGGGGTGTTATTGGGGAATAGAACTTCGGTATTCAGCTACAGGGCAGGAGACAGAATAGCCCCACCATGCCTCTATATACCCGTAAACCTTGCAAGCCAGCCAGATCTTCCTGTATTCCAAGCTCAGGGTGACTGGCCATCCCCTCCCTGCATGGCTGCTTCCCCCATATATAATATCTGTCTGTGCTGGCCCCACAGTAGTGGAAAGGACTTCCCATGTAGGTCAGGACAACAGAATCACTAGCCATCTTCAAACATAGACTGAAAACCCACCTTGTCAGACTGGATTTCCACTCCCCTCCCTTACCCTCCCTCCCCCTTTTTTTAAATTTGTGACTTGTGTTATGGTCCTAGGTTGGCTTAAGTTAGCTTAGTGATGCTGTACATACAATGTGAATGTTGATGGCCACTGTTCTGGCACTGTTGAGAAAGTACTTGAATTCATTGCATCCACTTATGGTCTCTTACACTTGTAATTCTCACTGGATAAGTCTGAATGTGTGTAATGCGCGGTAGTGATGTGGGGACTCAGTGCTCTGAAGGAAGTTGTTTGACTGAAACATTTGTACACTTGGCACTTTTCTAAAAATCGGAATGAAGGAATAATCTCTAATGCATTGTTTTGAACCTTCATTCTGTTCTATTTTGTGCTTTAGTGAAACATAAATCTTTAAAATGCAGAATTTTCCTCAGCAGGAAGTTGTTCCCTGTATATTGGAATATTACATATTGCAGTTCTGCATTGTATCTTGACTGAAATTATAATGCGTTTGCTACTGCTGTCTTGGCCAAAATATCAATAATAATAATGGTTTCAATGGGATTTCCTTGTTCTGTAATAGATAAGTAATCCGTTGTTTTGTTTTATCCAGCAGGCCTGATTGAGCACTCGCACCACAGTGCTGCCTCTGGGCCTAGTCTGTGCATTAGCCCCTCTCCTCTCCAACAACCGCTCTTGTTGAGGGCATTTGTTTTGTTCTTATCCTGCTGAAAAGTAATCGCTACCCTAGTTTGTCTTTGCCTGCCTTTGCCTTTGACATTCATTATGATTGTTTTTCATTTTCATTTTGCTTTTAATTTTTTTTTATTTAATTTTTATTTTTTTTTGGGGGGGGGGGGCAAGTTGGGTGATGATTCTGTCTCTTTGCTTTTTGCTAATTACAAGGGGCCACTAGGATAAAATCATGAGCTAAGAGCAAGCACAAACACATCATCACTTGCTCAGTGAGTTAATGCTCAGTGAGATTGCTGTTGGCTAATTGCAGTTTCCTCATTTGCATGAGGCTTGTACAGAGATTTGCATAGATTCTAAAATTCATCTTAGATGCCATGGTTAACCATCTGTAATAATGATAAATAACGAAGTACAGTGTGTACTCATTTTTAGGGGTCCAAGCAGCGAAGCTGTGGGAACCCTATTGTTATTGTTCCGATTATTCTTATTTATTTTTCTCCCCTAAAAGTGTTTGTGCAGAAAAAACCGTGAGACCTATGAACATGAAACTTCACAACATGGTCCCAAATTCCCCCCACTACTCAGGCCCCAAAACCTGAGCTACTGTGCCCATAGGTGGCGCTGTAATAATCAAGTTTGCGTTTTGGCTCATATCTCAAGAACAGTGTGGCCTAAAGTCAAATTCTTTCTTCATGTCAATCTCTCAAGTCATGTGCATCTTTGCTCCACTGGTCTTCTTCTCTAAAAATTTTCTCAAAAACCTATTTTCAACATCTCGTCAGAAACCATTGGCCCAATCGTCCCAAAACATAGTCAGGATCATCTACAGATTTCACTGATCTTAAGTTGTTAAAGAAATTTCGATACGTCATTCCGTTTCCAATATACGAGCCAATCAATTTTTATCAAAATGCCAAAGTGCAGTAGATGTCTTTCGTATCGTCAACGCATTGTCTAATTTTCACAAAACTTCACACGTACGATCTTCACTACATTCTGTGGACGATCCCCAAATTTCGTACAAACAGACCACTAGGAGGTGCTATAACTAAAAACTGCTTTTTTTTCGGTGACAAATTTTCTGAAAAAGTTCAAATTTGGTACAGTGGCTCATGGTAACATTTTTGTCAATCAAAATTCAGCAGCTTCTAATTTCCATTGTGAACGTCCAAACGACATGAAAATTGGTACAGACGTTTATGATATCATGAAGAAGGGGTGTACAAAACCATGGAGCAAACAGCCAAAAGGTGGCGCTACAGCAAGGATGTTTACCTTTTAGCCTGTATCTCAGGAATTACTTGACCTAAATTCAAAATTCCTTTTTATTCTGTTTCCTACAATGGACTTTTATCAATTTGCATCATAAATTTGACTTTTTACAAGTTAGTCTTCCTGCCTATTCACACTGTCTGAAATACCTACTTTTATCATCTCATCTGTCAGATTCTTTTGAAATTCAGTGTGAAACATCTACAGACCACGCTTACCAAAAGTTATCAAAGAAAGTTGGATATGTCAAACCATTTGACTTATTTTTTCAGATTCAATTTTGTCATGAGGCAATTAATTTTCAGTAGGCTAAATAAGCCACTCTGAATATGTAATCAACATGTTATTTAATATACAGGTGTAGGACATCATAATTGTTAGATGTTTGTTAATAGTTATCATCCATTGCCTTTATTATTCATATTTTTTCTTAAGAAATGTTTACGTTGCTTGGAGCCTTGACAATTCAACAGTTTGAGTGTGTGAATGCGTAAACTAAACATATTTTCACAGTGATCGTTTTGCTGTGATTAAAGAGCAGTAATAGCTTACTGAATGTGGAAATGGTCCTTTGGAGTATTTTTGTCTTGGTAAAATAAATAAATGGACATACATGTACATACATATCATTTAATTTGTTAAATATTTAAGACCTTTCCAATGAACACATGAATGAATACAGACAATTTAAGAAATGGTCCATTCATCTCTATTTTAAAATAATTGCATCAAATTGTGCTAAAAGTATACAATTAACCTAAGTATCTAAACTGTAAAATTCATTCAATTCATAATGTATCTTGTGTGTTTCAAAAACTTTGCGGAATTATACACTTTCATATTTTTGTTCATGCATACATGCACTCAACACTGACTTTGCCAGTAACTCAGTGAAAAGGACTTTGTTTCCCAATCCGAAGGTTGAGGGTTCAAACCCTGCCTTTGCCTTACTTCACCTGGTCTTAATGCTAAATCTTCAAGTTCTTGGGCTGACTGTGTCTCGTCATTTCAGCTTGCATTCATGAAAACCACATTTCATTAACAATTAAATAACAAACAAGTATCCAAATGCTCCCAATCTGCTTGGACCCTGATCATCGCCGCTTGCGGCTATATTTGTCATTGCTCCAGAGGGTGACAAGGGAGTTTAGTTAAGGTTATATTTCTGCTCCTGATTTTGTGCCTACACGTTTAACACCAAAGACTCAGACTGCTGGGCCAGTGGCTTGTTCATTGTTGTGCCTCGGTGCTGCAGTCACTGTGAATCCCATCCGTAGAGTGCCTGCTTAGTTGCATTGAAACATGGCCGCAAACATCCATTGATCGTTCCATGCTGAAGGCAAGAGGCGTCTGAACGCACTATATTACCCCACATTAGTAATCAGAAATGAGTAAACACAGCTAGTGCCTGGGACCTTTCCGTGTGGAGTTTGCATGTTCTCCCTGTGTCCACATGCGTTTCCTCCCACAGTCCAAAGACATGCTTGTTGGTTTAATAGGAGAATGTACATGTGTGAGCAAATGTTGCATGGGCCCTTTGATGGATTGGTGACCTGTCCAGGGCCTTTCATCCAATGTCTGCTGGGACGGGCTCCAGATCCCCCCCTCCCCCCTCCTCCTCGTGCCCCGGACTAGGGATAAGAGGTTCATAAAAGGGATGCTTGGATGAATGGCTAGTGGCTGTTGTAGAATCAGTACTGTAGTGCTGGGCACATGAGTTGTCACATGAGTTGTATGCTTATTTTTAATCCTTGAGAGGAACGTATCGGCACAAAAAAGGCTGGAAAATGTTTTGTAGTTTTGGTTATTTTGTCTTTGTTATTTTAGTTTGTTGTGTTGCTTCATTATATTTTAACCGGATCCCATGAGGGTGAAGGGCAAAGTTGTTTTGTTTGTTTTGTAGAGACTGGAGTCTCTCTCTCTCTAAATGGTCCCAGTCTTCATAACTGCCTCAAACTTCATAACTTTCCCAGCCTTCAATAACTGTCCCAGGCTTTATAACTGCCTCAAACTTCATAACTGTCCCAGACTTTACAACTGCCTTGAACTTCATAACTGTCCCAGACTTTATAACTGCCTCGAACTTCATAACTGTCCCAGACTTTATAACTGCCTCAAACTTCATTACTGTCCCAGACTTTATAACTGCCTCAAACTTCATTACTGTCCCAGACTTTATAACTGCCTCAAACTTCATAACTGCCCCTGCCTTCATTACTGAGATACAATCCATAATTATATACAATGCATCAATTATTTGATCCCAGCTTCCTTGAATATGACTAAACAAAATGTATGAAGCAAAACACATTATATTGTCATGCATTAAATAATTCAGTATCAATATTTAAATTATAATAGTATAATAGTACTATTGCAGTATCAATATTTAAATATATGGAAATCAGTACAAAAAGTGAATGCACTTTTTCATTTTTGTGGACATTATTGGAATTATTTAGCAGTTTTTTGTCTGAATCTAACCTCTCACCATTTTTTTTAATGTTTAATTTTGATAGACCTAAAGAATGAGAGAAAAAAAAGGTTTGCAATCACAAACCCAGGAGCGAGGGCACTGATGCTAATTCAGAAAGACGGATTCACAGCCTGGCTCATTATACAATCTGTGTGATTTCCCGGCTCTGGACAATGAGACAATAATGTTAATTTTTTGTGTGAGGGGGTCTTAATACATTACAGGCCATGTGTGGTCCTTTCACATTCGGCCTGATGAATGAGAGCTAGATTGTTTGTGGCAGCTACTTCCTTTGACAATCATTGGCTGGCCTGGGCTCTACCCGTACTCTTATCGGACAAGGCTGAGCCCTGCCCCCCAGTCCATATCCTGGAAGCTGAGGTGCTTTGCCATCTCTCTGAGGAGTGCAAATGTGAGTGACAACATCACGGTGGTCCCCGGACGATGCAGTTTCCTGTGCTTCCTTAGAAACAGTGGACCTGGGTCGAGTACACATTGAAATGCATTACGTCCATAAAAAAATGAAAACAGTCTTACTTCTCACAGAGCAGTGAAACATTTTGCTAACTAGAATGCACAAAAATAGAAAATATATATTTATGTATTTTATACTGTATATATTATATATATATATAAATATATATATATATATATAATTTTTTTCTGAGTATTGTTGGAAATAGATCTTTTAAAATGTTTGGAAATGGAAATGGAATTCACACTGAGATAAAACCAGAATAAGATACTGTATCTTCAGATAAAAAGTGTTTGTGTGCGTGTGCGTGTGTAATATGTGAAATATTTTTTTCTATATAACACATTTTCAAAAAAAGTCCATGTATACATGTTATATTACATTTCCGTAAGGGTGTCTTATGGATTGTTATTTCACTCAGGTCTGAAAGGCATGGTGCCAGAGAGTCTGACTCGTTGTTACTTGAAGGTTTTTAGGATTCATTTTGCATACCATACTTATTTCCTAACAGGATTGAATCTTTGCCACACAGTCAGAAATATAATGAAAGTAACATGAACCTTTTTTATGATTTCCTGAATTGTGATTAAATAGGATTTTTCTGTGAATTAATTGGCGCATCCTTATAGGGTTCTGAGTGAATTGCTTTTCATGGATTTTTACAGGATGTGTTTAGGGGGGTAATGGAAACCAGGTCAGCGAAGGGCAGAAGTCACGAAGACTTCCACAATTTGAAAGGTTAATGCAAAATTTATCACCTTTTCATTAAGGTATATCAAATATTTTTTTAATGAAATCTCAGATGAATGTGCCCCAGGCCCTGGTTCTTTCAAAGCTGCAGTAGGCGTGCTATTAATGATTCATGGATCAAGAAATGGATGTTTTCCAATTGAGAAAATGAGATTATCATTCACTTTAAAGGCTTCAGCATTAATTAAGAACATTCTCATTACTCATAATTAGCCCTGCCTGCATTCTTTACGTGCATATCTATTGAGACCCCCACCCCCCATCCCCCGTACTCCGTCCCCCTCCCCCAACTCTCCATCCTTTTGGGCCCGGTCAGTCAGCAGGGCCTGGAGATTGAGGGGGATGGCTGGAGTGTATGCATAGATCTGGCATTGGCGTTTATTATGAGTGGTGCACGACAGCGGGCTTTGATATAAATGGGTCATTAACCTCAGCAGAAAATGTCATTATTGTTTTTTAAATGCTAAAGTTAATTCGCAGATAATGGCAGTCTTCTCCCTTGTGGCTGGAAATGAATCTTTTATAAATTGTGCGACACTGCAGTGTATCAGAGAGAGAGAGGGGCGAGCAGAGTTGACATATCATACTTTTCTGGAATGTAAACATGAGGAGGAACTGCTCAGATAGTCTGTGGAGAAAAAGATCATTACTGGTGATTTCACACTAATGGGGCAGAGAGAACATGCTCCTGATATAATAGGCTGCTTTAATAATGTCGGCTTGGGTCAGTCACTGCAAGCATATAACAGGTCTGTAGCTTTCATTTTTAACAAGACTAAGAGGTGCCAGCCCTACTCTGCACTGACATCCTTTCCTTTATTAATGCATGTGCTTCGGTGACAGGGTTTCATAAGTAGTTTTTCAGGAAGCGTCTGCCATGCAAACAATTAAAGCAAAGTGGTGCAGGCTGTTTCATTGTTAATAAATGATACGGTGCTGCATCTGCGTAGTAGCTCCACTAGGAATACTAATTGTGAAATAGGCTGCATCACTGTAGCAAATAAGACCTCTCATCAGTACAGTGTGTATGACCAGGAGGTTATGTGAGTGTATCGATGTCTAAAGCCAGCATCAGGATGAAATTCACAGGGTGGGGAGGTTAAAAGAGCTCTTATGTATTCTGGTTCTAGTTTAGAATTGGTGTGTTTGTGTGCATGTGTGTATGTGTAAATACAGATGTGTTTGTTTTTCGATGTGTGCATGCTTGTTTGTCTTGGCCTCTGTGTTTGTGTGTTTGTTGCATGTTATATTGAATGCCTGTGAGTACATGAATGTACGTGTCTGTGTTTATGTGTGTGTGTGTGTGTTTTTGTGTATGTGTGTGTGTATACATGTATATATGTGTGTGTGTATGAGTGTGTGTGATTGTGTGCACATGCGTGTATCTGTAGGAGTGTGTGTTCATGTGTGTGTGGGTGTGTGTGATTGTACGTGTGGGAGTGTGTGTGTGTGAGCGTGTGTGTGTGTAGGAGTGTGTTTATCTGTGGGTGTGTGTGTGTGATTGTACGTGTGGGGGTGTATGTGTGTGTGTGTTCGTGTGTGTGTATGTGTGTGTGTGTGTGTAAGATTGTGTGTTTGTGTGTGTGTGTGTATGTGTGGGTGTGTGTGTGATTGTACGTGTGGGTGTGTGTGTGTGTGTGTAAGAGTGTGTGTTTGTGTGTGTGTGTGTGTGTGTGTGTGTGTGTGTGTGGATGTGGGTGTGTGCGTGATTGTACGTGTGGGGGTGTATGTGTGGTGTGTGATTGTACGTGTGGGGTGTGTGTGTGTGCGGGTGTGTGTGCACTGTGTTTGTGTGTAGGAGTGTGTGGGTGTGGGTGTGATTGTACGTGTGGGGGTGTATGTGTGTACATATGTGCATGTGATCATGCCTGCATGGCTACACTGGGAGGTCCAAAGAGAATGAGAGTACTGATCTGTCATTGGCAGGTATTATTGTTTTTGAGCAGGCTCTGTGCTGCTGTTATTCTATAATATGGGGCTGACATAAGCACCTTGCCTTGTAGTACTATTCAAAGGTAGCCCAAAATAGCCATGCTCAACTGGTAATCCACAGTGAAATATTGATCCCTGGAACTAGGCAAGTATACTACACATTAAGATACATATTATTCACCTGTATTCAAACTGCAGCTGAATTTGTAGACTCAGAACTTCAGGGTATTGAAATATCAATCCTTCACCTCTATTCATTTTAACCAAAGCACAGATAGATTGTTCTATCTATGTCTTAAACTATATATTGCTACAGCGCATATTCCTGGCTGTGCTGAGAGACACACGCACACACACACTCAGATATCCACAGGCGCACACACACACACACATATGCTCAGACATACTCATGTACACGTGCACATGCACGCCTGCAGCAGCTTGTGCACACACACACACACACTTTTTTTTGAAGGGGGTGAAAGTCTTCATTCTGCTGTGCCTCGAGGTCTTCTGGTTTTGGTTCTTTAAATTCTCATGAATAAAATATGGCCGGAGGTTTTCTTTGGCGAGGCGTGATGCTATTTACTGATTATGGATATCCGGAATGGAAACTCATGACAATGAAGGAAAGACAAAATACTGAGGGGTACAAATAATTTTGACTTGACTCACAGCACAATTATTTGGGCTGAACTGAAATGGCGAACAGACATTGCTGCTGATGCTGTATTCCTCACTGCCTTATTCATTAACATGGAGATTTTCTCCTTATCTCCTTAAAAAAAACCGCCATCAACGCTTCTGATAAGCCAGGCAGGCGCAGCATTTTACTGCTCTCAGTGCTGTCTTTGTGTGGTGCCTTTATGTGCTTGTGCGGGAAATACAGGCTGAGCTTATTACATTCACATACTTTTAGCTATTTGGCAGGCATCTTTCTCCAGAGTGAAAAACTGCTGCAGTTTTTTATAGTCTATTCATAGTTTCCTCATGGGTATTTCAGCTATGCCCCATCTGGGAAGCAAACCACTGAGGTACAAGCCCAGTTCCGTCACTTTCCAAATAGGAATTCATCGGTTTTACCCGGTCTCAGACCTGTGGTCCTTTTAGTTAAACTGCTGGCAATAATCTCCACTTTGCAACTTCACATTAATATTTTCTCTTCCTCTAAGCTGTCAAGCTCGATGAATTTCATCCCTCACTCACTCATGTCTTTCATTTCCCCCATTAAAACCCATTTTAGCCTTCAGGGATCAAATCAATTTTTTAGTATCTTGACCTAGATGTTAAATACAATAGATCTAATTTGGTAAAGACCTCATTTCAGCGATGCATTCTAGAAGTTTCTATAATCGTAATAGTTAGTTATTGTAAGGACCTATCATTTTATTTTAGTTTTGGTGTTCTGTTGCAGTTACAGTTTGATGATACACAGTAAAATGTTTAGTGATAAATACATTCTTGACAGAGAACATTTGACTTTGACCGAATGCATTTGAGGCCCCTCTGACTCATATAAACTCAGTTACGTAAGAGTTAAATTCAAATGACACATTTTAGTTTTGGGAACAAAGCATGGTGCATTTGTCTGAAGTATCTGTTAGCCTTTGAGCTGGTAGGAGCTCTGCACTGTCTCTTTGCCTGCCTTAAGGCCTTTCCCTGTCCTGCAGCTAACCCTGACTGAGCTCCGCTGAGCAGAGTGGCATGTTTCTGTTTCTTTCCTTTCCAGCCTCATCTGGCACCATCATAGGCACCACTTAGGGTTAGGGTTAGGGCCTGGGGCCCCATCGTGGTTAAGAGGCTCCTGTGGTGTTTTTTTATTTAACATTTTGGGGCCCATTTTCAAGATTTCACCTAGGGGCTCGCAAACACACGGGCCGGCTCTCCTACTAGGTATCTTTCAGTCTGTGGGAAAACTCATCTGAGTGAAAATGTCAGTAAAGGTCACTATGGCCAGTGAAGATATCGAAATATAAAACAACCTGGACACTGAGAAAAAAGAAGAAACCTAAAAAAGACAATATGGAAACAAGACCAATAAAAAGTGAAAGGGGAGTTTGATGCGTGTGTACCACCTTTTCTCAAAAAGAAAGATGGCAGCTGAAAGTAGTCCAAGGATATCAACAGCAAATTTGGTCATTGGGAACTTCCAGAACACTGTCCTCCTCAGAAAAAAATTACTCACAGAAGTGATTTCTTCCAAGGCCTCATAATAGTTAGCTCCAAATTTTTCGTCTTCTCTCTAGACTTGTTATAAAACAACAACCTTTTTAGGCATAAAGCCTCAAGAATCTTTCTGTACATAACATTTTCAGCTTGCATACTCAAAACCTTATGTTTTGTTTACATAGGAGAAACAATACGTGTCCTTCCATGCAAGGCTAACAAACTATACACCGTTTGACATGTAATTTCATTAGCCAACATGCTTTTCATTTGGCACTAGATCTCGCTGCTGGCTGGCTATGTACTGGACAGAAATTACACTGTCCAGCTTGAGTCATTGCTGGTGCATGGTGGATCCCATCGGCTATACTGAGAAACTGCATGGCCAGTACTCAATCAGAGAAGCTTGTAGGTGCACTCATCTTGTTTCAGGGTCTATCTGAACCAGAGAAAATAACACTCATATGTACACAATACTTTTGGCGTGTTTATAATGGTGAAATGGACAACAACGATAATTCCTTAGGAGAATTGCTAGGTAAACAATGAACATTCTATCATTGCTTCTCCAATAAAAAATTGCTGTGGATTTTGTTTTCTGGATTCTTGCTGTGATAAAAACACTGACTTTGCAGTTATTCATGTCCGTGGATTTCCAAAATGAATAGAAGGTGAGGACCCCAAGCATGTTTTGCCACCCCATGTTACAAAATATGGAACCTTGTCTCTAAAACAGTAAAATTGTGACCTTTAACACTTGTAAAGGTATATTGTGTGACCAGACTGATTGAAAATTTCTCCATAAAAAAACTGAATGAATGCAAATAAAGCCACTCAGGTCAATGCAGCTTTAGGGTTAAAGAAAGACCATGTTTTTGTTTTGCACATTATTCTCTTCACTGTCTCAAAACTATTCCTGCAGTGATAGCCATTGTGTTTTTTTTTTCTTCTTTATGTGTTTGTGTGCTTTTATGTGTATTTTTTTTTCTCTTTTGTACCAAGTTTCTTCGTGAAAAATATCTTGCACTCTTTTGCCAGAATGAACTTTGTGTGATTTACAAATGTATATGATGGAGTTTAATGTACATCTTCATAAGCTCAGTAAATGCATTGCATCAGCACTAAACAAACTGCATTTTGTATAACTGCACAACTTGCAAAAGTGCCCCATCTGTTCCCCCTGGATCTATAAAAGCCTCTTTTCCATAAAAAGTGTAATTAGCTTTTAGCATATTTAGCTTTTAATATTCAACACAACTTTCACCCATATTATTTCTTCCCTGGTGTTTGGAAAGTTTTGCAGTGGAGGAGAGAAGGCAGAGTGCGACGTGATTGACGGGCAGATTGTGCGCTGTGGAGCTGGGGGATTCTGGCGCTTTCTGCCTGTAGGGGATGGCGAGGTTTGTGGAGTAGCTGGATGGTTTGGCCGGTTTGGGGTTCTCTGTGGAGCTGTTGGGCTGGTTTGGGGTTCTCTGTGGATGGAGCTGTTTGGCCGGTTTGGGGTTCTCTGTGGATGGAGCTGTTGGGCTGGTTTGGGGTTCTCTGTGGAGCTGTGGGGCTGGTTTGGGGTTCTCTGTGGAGCTGTGGGGCTGGTTTGGGGTTCTCTGTGGAGCTGTTTGGCTGGTTTGGGGTTCTCGGCTGGGCTAATGTTACAGCACCCTAATCACAGAAGGAGTTGGGTTCTCTTGGCAGCTTGTTGGCCCTCTGCTCCCTGTGCAGTGCTGATGCAGCTGTGCCAGTTGCAAGCTCTCCTGGAGCACACCCTCCTTGCCCACTCTCCTCCAAGACCTTCCTCTGAATGGGTACACACACACACATACGCACAAACAAACTCTCCCTCTCTGTCGCCTCTCTCCTCTCTTCCAGGACCCAGATCCACTTCACGGTGGCTATTGATTTCACCGCCTCTAACGGTGAGTGCTCTCTCGTGTGCACTGTTAGAATAAAAGCATCACAATGGCTCTTGACTCTCACACAAGTGCGCTTGAGGGAGAGACACCTCTGTCTCCCAATCTCTCCCCTCACTGTTTCAGTGGGCTCTTGTGCTACCAGCACAGGCACTCTTGGATACTTCAAATTGTTTGTTTGCTTTAGCAGCTGGCCTTAACAAGGGTGACATTCATTAGCGAGCGTCCATATTGCTGGGTATGGAAATAGGGCTGCTTAAGTACCGGGCTCATGTCCTGCTACGGGAATGAAACCAGTGACCTTTCGGTTCCGGGAAAGGAAATGAGACAACTAAACCCTTTTGCCATTCCAGTGGTTTGAAAGGTTACACATAATAATAATTACCTCCCGCAATACTGATATGGGTGATCATACCTGGAAGGGCTTTGTGCCTATCAGATCCACCATGAAGCCCAGAGAAACACACACAAGGGTAGTTCATGAATCATTTGTACCCGTGCTGGAATTTCTGAACTATTATTGGTTATTGATTCTGTAGCATTTACTCTCACACCCCTGAGGACTCCATGCCGTGTAGATGACCCTGATCAGGTAGCCTGGCTTAGTGCTTTCAAGCCGGCATCTGTATCTTGACTCCAATCAGACCCTAGCTGTTGACCCCTGACACCTGACCTTTGCCCTCCCACAGGTAATCCATCCCAGTCCACGTCGCTGCACTATATGAACCCGTACCAGATGAACGCCTATGCCATGGCGCTGAAGGCAGTAGGCGAGATCATCCAGGACTACGACAGCGACAAGATGTTCCCCGCGCTCGGCTTTGGTGCAAAGCTACCGCCCGACGGGCGTGTTTCACACGAATTCCCCCTGGTAACGCTCTACTGTGTACACATGCACACTCACTCACACGCACACATGCGTGCACACGAGCACACGCACACACGCATATTCACACAAGTGCACACCCATGAACACATACATATGCACACGCACTCGCATACGCACACGTGCACAAATGCATACACCTACGCACATGCACGCACACATGCGCGTGTATGCACACACATACGCACACACAAATGCACATGCATGTACACGTAGACACACCCACACACAGACAAACACAGGCATCCACACACACACAAACAAGCACACACACACACACACCCCACCCCCCTCAAAATGCCAGAGATACAGGAAAAATATGCACCATCTGATTGGGAAGAACAGGAATTCTCTCACACCAAAATTCAAATACTGTACATGTTGAAGATCCTGACAAGAAAACAGGAGGAAAAGTTGTCTATTACGGGTGTTTGTTTGACCCATTCACATGAATCAGCGTGAATGTTTGCGCGTTGGCTTTTGTGTTTCTGGTTATAAATCAGGGGCTAAATCCTGCTGAAACTTATTTCACATTTTATTTTTGAAGTGTAAATTGGATGCCCTAAGCCTCACAGCCTTTTCAGTTTGTTGTGCTAAAGCCCAATTCGTGCTGCCTTTCCCAGGAGCGCACGGTTCTTCTAAGCTCTCAATCTGATTATTCTCAGTCAGCAGAATGTTTGCTGGCCACTGTACAGAACTAATAAGCTGTTAAACTGCCAGTTATAGTCTGCACCCTGTATCTTCATATTGATATTTTCACAGCCTCCAAGCTGCCTGACTTCCCATTGCGCTTCATTGCAATCACTCATTTGCCGCTTGCATTTCTCACAGTAAAACCCCTTTGGGCCTGCGGGAATCCAGTCATCATTTCCACATCTCTGCCTGACCTAGATTTTAATGCAGCAAATCTCAGCCTTGTTCCAGGTGTTGGATTCTACAGTAAGAGGTGCAATAGTTTTAATTGGAAAAGGCTTTTCATAAAGAAGCTCGTTCTAATTGAAAGCTGAGATAAAACGTTACTCGTTATTAAGGAAAGGCAGAGTGTACTGAAGTGATGGATTGTTACAGGCGTCATTTTACTTTTCTTTTTTTTTTCAGAATGGCAATATTGAAAACCCGTACTGCAATGGGATGGAGGGGATTCTCGAGGCCTACCACCAGAGCCTGAAGACTGTCCAGCTTTACGGCCCGACCAATTTCGCCCCAGTCGTCAATCACGTGGCCAGGTACAATCACCAGACCACCAATGCTGTGCCTTTTCCCATAATTCCCTTCAACCACAAGAGATCATAGTTTGTACCAAAGCGCAATAACTACCAAATGTGGGGCAAACATGTATTTTGGAATGCAGCTATTTAGATATTGATAAAAACGCGAAAACAACCTTTATTATTAGAGTAAGGTTGCTTCACACTGGTAGCCTGAGGTATTTGTGTGTGTTTGTGTGGGAGGCACAGCGTGTGTGTGAAGTGTGGGTTTGTGTGTCAGATGTGCATTTTTAAAATACTTTTTAAATAACTCTTTAGATGCTGGTAAAATGAAAAATTTGAAAATATTCCAGAATGCCATAATATACAATCACTACGGAAGATTATTATTATGAATATGAAAATGGATGTTCCGTGGTAGCTAAAATTGTTAGTAATAAACATGAATATATCTGATCTCTGATAATGTCCTCATATTGCTTTGACCATAGAACAGCCCCATCACATTATAACTTACTCCCAATAACTTTATAATGCATGTGTGTGTGTGTGTGTCTGTGTGTGTGCGTGTGTGTGTGGTCTGTGTGTGTGTGTATGTTGAATGCATGCATATGTGACTGTTATGTCGGTGTGTGTGTGTGTGTGTGTGTGTGTATGTGTGTTATGTCTGTGTGTGTGTGTGTGTGTGTGTACATGTGTGTGTGTGTATGTGTACATACTTGTTAACTCCTAAGTGCATGGTCTATGTTTGCATGAAGAAGAGGGCACCTCTTTAGTGCAAACTGCAGTGAATCTCTCTCCATCTGATCACTCTGTCATTCTCCAGGGTAATTAGGAGTTCCATTTTGACATGGTTAGACTTGCTAAGCATGAGCGTAATTTGCTTCCCAAGCCACCAGGTGGCAGGGAGGAGCACAAGCAGCTTGAGCCCTTAGAAAGGGGGAAAGGATCATCCTCACCCTGCGCAATGTGTGAATGTGAACACCTGTAATGAAGAGATGGATTGGTCTTTCTGAAGTTTGCCTGGTGCCTCTTATTCCGGTAGTGGCAAGACTTCAACGAGGATTCAGTTGATCAGCATTGCTCTATACCCCGAGTTTACCCCCAGTGCCCCAACAGAGTGAATGGGGACAATGTTGTAGACCGAGTTTTTCTTCGGATGAGATTTTAATACCTAGGACCTGACTCTCTGTAGTCATTAATAATCTCAGAACATGTCCATTGAGTTCCCCAGTGGACTACTCCAGACTTCAGCATGCCATTGTTTTGCCTCACATGCCTATCTTGTCATTTCCTCCACCATCTTTGATGTCCACCGTGTCTGATTGAATCCCAAATGTCACTCCCCCGACGTTCTCCTTTCTCCCAGGTACGCGGCTGCTGTGCAGGACGGCTCACAATACTTCGTCCTCCTCATCATCACCGATGGAGTCATATCAGACATGGCCCAGACCAAGGAGGCCATCGTGAATGTGAGTGTTGGGGAAACAGGACAATGCAAAGTGGGAAAACAAAAATGATCATTCTTGGTGTACCTCTTCTCCCTCTCCGCATAGAAAGAACAGCCATTTAAAATCACTAGTTAACTGCTACACATCATAATACAGTTAGTCTTGAGTGTCAACTGTCTTTACACAGCTGCTTTACAGTTGACTCTTTTTTTTTAATGTGACTCATAATAGATTCTGTTTTTTTAAAGATCTAATAAATGCTTGATCTTCTAACAAGAAGTACAATGCAGAATGACTCATGTTTCCCCGTTTGAAAAAAAAATGTTCAATTGAATTTTTTAATTGCAGTTCTTTATTGAGTTTTAACTGCGGGCGTTACGCTGAAACCTCCTTCCTTATCGCATATAAAAGCACATCCACCGAAGACAACGATGTCTCTCTTTACCAGCGTGCAGCCAGTGAGCTGGGAGTCCTGCTGACTCCCTGATGACAGTGAGCTCGTCTGCGCGCTTTGTATTTCCAGAGTCTTTGTGAGCGTGTGTGGGCCGCTTGCCCCGAGCCGGCGTACGGCCCACCCGCAGCTTCTCTCCCTGCCCTTCTCTCCCTTCCGGAGGTCTCCGGCACTCTGCCAGCGTTGCGTCTCCACCAGCCACAGGCCGCGACCACACAGCAGACTGGATTTAAAGGGAATTTGCGACTGTTAGTCAAACTGTTAGAACAGCCACACCTTCCTTTTAAGATCTTGTCTGCTGCTCTATCTCCCCCTGGTCAGGCTCCACAGACGGTTAACAATGTTAAATGTACTCTACTGTTTGTCTGTCTTCTATTTGTAGCTGCTTTTGTGAGTGTGCAAGATTATATATATATATACATAGATATATATATGTACAGTTCCCTCCAAAAGTATTGGAACAGCAAGGCCAATTCCTTTGTTTTTGCAATACACTGAATACATTTGGGGTTGAGATAAAAAGATGAACATGAGACAAGAGTTCTTAGAACATAGCACCTTTGGTATCAGACCACCCAATTTTTAGGTGAGCAAAAGTATTGGAACAGAGAGTATTTAAGTAAATGAAAGCAAATAACACTTAATATTTGGTAGCATATCTCTTGCTTGCAATAACTGCATCAAGCCTGCGACCCATTGACATCACCAAACTGTTGCATTCTTCTTTTGTGATGCTTTTCCAGGCTTTTACTGCAACCTCTTTCAGTTGTCGTTTGTTTCGGGGGGGTTTTCCCTTCAATCTCCTCTTCAGGAGGTGAAATGCATGCTCAGTTGGGTTAAGGTCTGGTGATTGACTTGGCCAGTCTAAAACCTTCCACTTTTTCTCCCTAATGAAATCCTTTGTTGTGTTGGCAGTGTGTTTTGGGTCATTGTCTTGCTGCATGATGAAGTTCCTCCCAATTAGTTTGGACGCATTTCTCCGTAAATTGGCAGACAGAATGTTTTTGTAGACTTCTGAATTCATCCTGTTGCTACCATCATGAGTTACATCATCAATAAAGATTAGTGAGCCCACTCCAGAAGCAGCCATGCAAGCCCAAGCCATGACACTTCCTCCACCGTGCTTCACAGATGAGCTTATATGTTTTGGATCATGAGCAGATCCCTTCTTTCTCCACACTTGGCCTTTCCATCACTTTGGTAGAGGTTAATCTTGGTCTCATCAGTCCATAAAACTTTGTTCCAGAACTTTTGTGGCTCATCTCTGTACTTCTTTGCAAATTGTAATCTCGTCTTCCGATTCTTCCGATGGTCTGCATCTTGTGGTGTATCCTCTATATTGCTGTTCTCTAAGTCTTCTTTGAACAGTTGATTGAGATACCTTCACCCCTGTCCTGTGGAGATTGTTTGTGATGTCACTGACTGATGTTTTGAGGTTTTTCTTCACAGCTTTCACATTGTTTGTCATCAACTGCTGTTGTTTTCCTTGGTCGACCTGTTCGATATCTGTTGCTCAGTACGCCAGCGGTTTTTTCTTTTTCAGGACATTCCAAGTTGTCGTACAAGCTATCCCCAATGCTTGTGCAATGGCTCTGATCAATTTCCCCTCTTTTCTAAGCTTGCTTTTCTCCCAAAGACAGCTCTCTAGTCCTCATGTTAGTTTATCTTTTATAACACAAATGCAGTTTTCACAGGCAAAACCCAAGGCAAAAACCAAGAGCAGACATTCAGAACTATTTATTGTTTAATCAATCAATCTAACAGGACACATCTGGGCAACAAGAAACACCTGCCACTCACCTAAAAATTGTGTTGTCTGATACAAAAGGTGATATGTTCTAAGTTGTTTAACAAATCTAGATAAAAAAATACCAGGAAATAAAAGCTGAAATTCGGATCTGTCATCTCATGTACATCTTTTGATCTCAAATTCAATTGTCTTCAGTGTATAGCAAAAACAAAGGAATTGACCTTGCTGTTCCAATACTTTTGGAGGGGACTGTATACACTCTCTGGCCACTTCATTAGGTACACTTGTTCAACTGCAAACTGCACCCATTAACGCAAATATCTAATCAGCCAATCACGTGGCAGCAACTCAATGCATTTAGGCATGTAGACATGGTCAAGACGATCTGCTGAAATTCAAACCAAGCATCAGAATGGGGAAGAAAGGTGATTTAAGTGACTTTGAACGTGCCATGGTTGTTGGTGCCAGACAGGCTGGTTTGAGTATTTCAGAAACTGCTGATATACTGCTGGGATTTTCACGCACAACCATCTCTAGGGTTTACAGAGAATGGGCCGAAAAAGAGAAAATATCCAGCGAGTTCTCTGGGCAAAAATGCCTTGTTGATGGCAGAGGTCAGAGGAGAATGGCCAGACTAGTTCGAGCTGATAGAAAGGCAACAGTAACTCAAATAACCACACGTTACAACCGAGGTATGCAGAAGAGCATCTCTGAACGCACACCACGTCAAACCTTGAAGCAGATGGGCTACAGCAGCAGAGGACCACACTGGGTGCCACTCCTGTCACCTAATATATATATACACTCCTGGGGAAAAAAATGGGCCAAGCCCAAAATGGCTTTCTGTGCCACCATTTGCTCATTTACTTTTGCTGCAGTGGACTGTTCGGGGAAAAGCTAGAAACAGGGAAATTCACTTATGCAGTAGACAAATTAACATAATGTCAAATAAAAGACTTATGTTTTGTATTTGGTTGCATATCATTTGCATGCAATCACTTCCTGATGTCTGTGACCTATTAACATCATCAGAGTCTGGATATCCTATTTTCAGGTTGTCCTACAAGCAATACAAAAACTCTTTGCATTTGAATGGATCTCTATGGGAATTGGGGGGTGGGACTAGATTCAGCTGTAAATTATGCTGATACAGTATGGAACAGTTTTGTTGGCTAAATGTCTTTAAGTCATCAAGGGTCCAAGGTATCAAGTGAGCCTCAAACCACCGTGCTGCTGCCAGCTATGCAGTAGATATTACAAGCATTGTGTCTCCTGAATATTTTTTCCATTGAGTTCAACAGGAAAATGAATCAGGACAAACGATGCTTGTAGTATCTACTGCATATCTGGCAGCACGGTGGTTTGCGGCTTTGAGTTTTTATTTGACGAATAGGTTGCTTCTGGCTGGAAGTGACATAAGAAGGTGACAAAAGACGGTAAGACATTGTGTTAGAGATATTAATTAAATATATTACATATTTTTATGTTTTTTTTTTTAACATTATAACAAAACATTCCATGTCCAAAATTATTCCAAGCGGTTCTTATAATTGCCAACAAGCTTTTTGCACTTTTGTGTGCCTGTCTTGGAGAAGTGGAGTTCTCCTTGGTTGGCGTCCATGGAGGCCAGCCTAGTGCAGTGTCCACAGGAGTGTCTGCCTTGAGATGTTGGTACCAGAATTGCTCAGATTCTTCAGGATGGCCTTGGTGGTGATCCTTGGATTCGTCTTGGCCTCTCGCACTACCATTCTTGCCAGCGCAGGGGTCACTTTTGGCTTCCTGCCACGCCCAGATTTTTCACAGCGTGGAACTCCTTGTATTTTTTGATGATGCGTTGCACTGTGGCCACTGGCACTTGAAAACACTTGGATACGGCTTTGTAGCAGTTCCCCTTCTTGTGAGCAGCCTCAATGTGCAACCGGAGGTCCTCACTAAGCTCTTTGGTTTTAGCCATGACTTGCAATTGACTAGAAACTGACTAGAGAACAACTGCATTACCTGTTCTCAATTTATAGTTGATTCGAATGCTCTAGAACATGGTAGAAATTACCAGGACAGTGCTCAAGCTGTCAGTGCCTGCCTGGGGGTTCCCTGCATCCAGCCACCAGCTGTACCTGCCACTGACGAGCAGTAGCACACTAGCGGTGGCACACTAACAGTAGCACACTAACGGTAGCACACTAGCGGTGGCACACTAACAGTAGCACACTAATGGTAGCACACAAGCAGTGGCACACTGACAGTGGCACACTAATGGTAGCACACTAGCGGTAGCACACTAACGGTAGCACACTAGCGGTGGCACACTAGCGGTAGCGCACTAATGGTAGCACACTAACGGTAGCACACTAACGGTAGCACACTAGCGGTGGCACACTAACGGTAGCACACTAGTGGTGGCACACTAACAGTAGATGACGAGTTCGAAAAGATTTGGCATGCACCCTCATCATCTCAGGGTAATTATTTGGTCATGCCTCCTTGATACAGATCAGTTTGATTTTATTCACTGACATTCACACAAGCGAGCTCATAGTGCTATGGACAAGACTGTGTAAAGAGTACTCACGAGTAATTAATTGAACAACCAGTTAAGAGTTAAGCGCAGCACTGGCCCAATTCTCCTCCCCTCCAGTGACCCTGAATTTAAAGTGTAATTTGCATTTTTTTTTAAAGAGTAGGAGCAAATGGCAGCATTTTCCTTGCACTGTAGAATTCCATAGCTCCTGATGGTTCACTTTCATCAAAAGAAGTCTATGATTTGGACCTGTGTGTTCAGAATGTGAGGCTTATTTCAATCCCCAGTGGGTCAGACCAAGTGTGCGCTAAGTGGGTAGTCACTATGCATGCGTTGAATTTCTGATCAAAGGGTCTCCCTCTTTGATATTTTTGTGAGAACGGAGTGCTCGACTCTTGAATTCTCCTCACGTACTGTGGGAGCGGTCCCCTTAAAAACCGTGCACTCACACCTATAAATTATGGAGCCAGATTTCCCCAGAGACCAAACGCTTGGACAGGCAGAATGGCTTTCTGTAATTCCTATGTGTAATGAAAATTCAACTGTTGACCAGAGCTTTCTTTCATTTCAGGGTAATGTTTGCAGTCCCTGTAGGGAAACACAGTATACTACCTCATATACTCACTCTTGCCAAACATGCACACAAACTTTCAATAAAAAGGGGATCTATACATATTTATTTGGAGGAGTCCCCTCTACTGTGTAGATTTACAGAGCAGGGAACGACCTAGTCTATCTTTTTTACACACATTGGCTTATGTGGAACATATCGTAAGATATCCTATTTTAATAGGATAAATATTACGTATTTTTTACGTAAGGTGGCTTAACTCAGTTGTCCTTGTGTAAGCATCTGAACAGTATATATATATATATTTTAAATTATTATTCTTCTTCATTTATTACTATTTTTATTTTATTTTTTCTAATGTTACTGTTTCGTATTATTCTGTCTGTTTGTTTGATTTTATGTCTCACTATATAATCTTGTATGTATTGTAGGTATTTTATGTTCGGACCCCAGGAAGATTAGCTGCACACTGTGTATTGCTAATGGGGATCCTAAATAAATAAATAAATTCTATCGTTAATGCTGAAAAGCTTTATACTGGGCAATGCCTTGTAATGTATAACTAATCCTTGGTAATTATGTTGACTGTATGTGACTGCAGTCTACTACAGAGTTTCAATTACTGAACACAGCATAGTAATTGATAATTTTATTTGCTTTCAGTTTCATGTTATGTAACCCAATACAGGTTTTATCCTCTCTGGGGGATTGTCACTATCAATGGCTCTCAATAAATACTTTGTTGTAGGTATCAGGCACAGAATAATTGCACATGAGCATGACTGAAACTAGAGTTTAGCAATGCAGCCTGTTATATTATTAGAGGGGTAGCCCAAGCATGGCTGCATTTCTTCTCTCCGTGATTATTTACTGTACATATCCACACTTAACACACACTGATGTGACTATGAATTAATGAGATATTGGGCTTTGTGTGATAAAATGTGAAAACTCTCGTATAAATCCCTGAGAGTTTTAAAGACGATATATTACAGACACAAATTGCACAACGGAGAATTTTGTTCAGAATTTTTGTGAAAATAGGTGACACTGTTAAAATTAGTATTTAGTTAGTAACTAGTAATTAGTCAATAAATAGTGGGGAAAGTATTTAAAGCATTTTATTTGGCTCAGGTCTGATGTTTGTCCTAGGTGTGTTTGTGTGTGTGAGTGTGCACGTGTGAGTGTGTGTGGCCTTGTGTGTATGTTTGCATGTGCAGTGAACGCGTGTGTGTTTTCCGCCTCTCCTAGTGTTTGCCTTTTCAGGAACGCTGACCTGCTTTCCCCCATCCTGGCACATTTCGGCCCGCCGCACACTTCTCTCCCTGCCTGCCGTTAGAAAACCCCCAGCCGCCGTTAGCCAGCCTGGCCCCCTTCTCCTGGCCTCACTTGCCCCAGCCCTGCATCGGCTCGTCTGCTTATTTCAGCCAGTGTGACACTGACCATGGGCCATCCCCACTCCCACTACCGCCAGGGGCACGGACCGCTTGCTTTCCCACAGGCACTCAGTGTACTGGTTTTAGTCCAGTTTGACCAGTCCCCATCTCCTCTTCATGTCTGCTCACACTGCACAACAATAGTCAATCTTAATAAGTATTTTAGCCTTATATTAAGACTCTATTATTTTTTGCATAATAAGTCAAAACGTTTGCCAATGAGGTGAGACAGTTCTACGCATTTCAAGATTTGCCAATGGGGTAAGACAATTTCACTTGACAAGAAAAAGTAACTTAAAACAAGCTAATATTTTCTACTTGTGAGACAAGAATAAGATCTGATTACAAGGCAAGCACAAGCTGAATTTTCTGCAGTGCAAGACCCCACTGTTCATCTCAGAGGGCTCCTCAGTAGTCTCCACACTGTGGCCTCATTGTGCCCTCACACCCCTCCAGTGTGCCCTGGTCCTTGTGTCTGGAGCAGGTCAGCAGCATTCTGACTGTCCCTGATCTTCACCAGTGTTGATCAAGAGTGGTTTATCTCATGAACCCAAACGCACCTGAGCTCCCTGACCTGGCTGGTGCAGTACCTCTGCATTTTGATATCATTTAGAGCAGGGAATGAGTTTAGGTTTTGGAAGCAGGCTGTGTGGACTCGAAAGATTCCAAAGCTTATTTAAGCTTTGAAGAGGTTTTTTTTCAAAATCCTAGTCAGTATTCTAGAACTCAGTTGCTCCCAATTACCATCAGCATCAGAATGTTCAGTTAAGAACATTCTAATGACATATTTATGATCTTACTGTCATGGTTCTGGGTGGTAGTGGCTATCCTTGGCCACTGGAGGGCATCCTTGTCACTTCTTCCCCCTGATTTGGCTAATTGGGTCCACCTGCTGTAGTTCCCCTGTTTGGGCTAATTGGGTTCACCTGCTGTAGTGCCTATTCAAGCTCTTGCTGGCCTGAGAGTTAGTGCTTTTGTGTCAACTTTTGTTACACGTAAGCCGGTATTCTGTCAGTGTGTTTGTAACGTTTCAGTGCTGTAACAGTCTCTCTTCTTATTTTGAAGAGATCTCTGTTGTATTGAATGCTCAGACTTGAGGGATTATTTGCTATTTGCACAGTAATCTCTTACTTGGCGTTACATTTTGGGTGCTTTTCTATCAATCCTCGTTTCGAGGGCTGTTTTCTTTAGTTTTCACCTTCTTTACACTCTCAGTTCTGTTTATGAGACAGTTTTATTATGCTCCTTTTTTCTGTTCAGTTTTGCCCTTTCCGCTGGGTAGTTTTTTGTTAGTATTTAACAGCAGGATTTACCACCCAGAGGAGTACATTATTCTGTCCTGTCCAGTTTGAATACTCCTTGTCCTTAAGCACCCTTTCACGGGTAGTCTACTTAGTCCTGTATACCTGGGATATTCTCCCTTAGGAGTATTTATTTTTATGTTTGTTTTCTTTGTCCCCTTCCTCTAGTCTTTCGAGAGCTTGTGGTTACTCCACCCCATGTGGATAGCTTTCAGATCCCCCTCCCCCTAACACACTTACACCTTAAAGGGTTAAATGAATCTCTTAGGTGCTGAAACACATAGAGTCTGGCCCCTGACCCCTGAACCTTCACCCCTGCTCTTGAGAAGCTGGCTGTGGCTCTCTTACACGGGGGGGGGGCTACTCCACCCTCCACCGGAACACCATCCCAATGCCCGCCAGTCCCATTTGTTTCCCACCAAAAGGATTATCCGCCATGGCCCATTAGTTCAGTGGCTGAAACAAATGTCACCTGCCGTGATTATGGGCTTAGCTCCCTGCTCACCCCTCCTCAGTGTCCTCATCCACACCAGGTATACAAACGCGCACTCTTCATTTACAGTATCAGTGCATTTTTGGAGCCCCCATCCTTTAATGAAAGAATCCTGTCAGACAAGCTCATTTGCTCATTTGGGGGGGGCGGGGTGGTTTAGGAGTGAAACTGACAGGGCAGACCAAAGGAAGGTGTTCTGCCTGTAATCCGTTTGATGCAGCTTCATGCAGTAGATCAGCAAACGGACTGGCGGATTGAGTCTTCGGCTTGAAGATCTATGCACAAACCTGGTTGAGCTTTTGACTCAAACTGGCAGGCCTGTCTGTGGAAACGTGGCTGAGGGTTGCTCAAATGAATGAATCATAAGAAATGTCTTCAAGGTACATCGCGTCAGTTGACCTTTGAAAGCTCAGGTGGTCGTCCCCAGGACGGTGTGCCTAAGCTAACGCTGTGAGCGTGTGCCAGTTCAGAGTAACGTCTGGAGCCGGCGCGGATGCCCCAGCTCGTCGCCTTACTGCAGTATTCCACAGAGAAAGGCATGTCTTTTTTTCATTTCCTAATTATCCACTGGAAATCTGGGCTGCCAGTCACAGTGGGAGACGGGCATGCAAATGGCAGGGTGGTTGAATAATTAATTACTGCATGGGGTTTGTGGAATGGCTCTTCTGCGGAGGTGCTGGGAGGTGCTGGGCGGTGCTGGGAGGTGTGGTCACTTTTGGCTCATTGGAGGCGAGACAGGTGGCTTTCTCCCCCCTTGCAGAGCTGCCCCCCCCCCCCAGCTCTGAGAAAGCCTGGAGCAGAAGAGGGAAGACGCAGAGGATTTTAAAAGCCAGATCTGAACAGATGTGCAAATTGCATTACATTCATTTAGGAGATGGTACTTTTATCCAGAGAAAATAAGAGCGTCCATCTGAGCAACGACCTAGCCAACAGCCCTCCCTCCCTCAAGTGTAATTATTAGATGTTCAACACAGACCTCCCCCAGTCTGCAGTAGAGTGTTACAGCGATGATGTATTTTTGTAGGCCAACTTGGAAGTTTCTTCCGCCATGGGTTCCTTCTGCAGATTCCAATGCTTTTTTCCCATCGGAATTGCATTCCCCAGTCCTGAACTTCCCCAGTCCTGAAGTGAAGGAGGGTGTGGGAGTGTCTGGCGAGCCCCATCATTGGCTTGCCACTCCCACTCCGAATCAGCTTTATAAATTTAGCCTTTTGACCCTGTTATGGCTGCCTTGGAGGGAGAGCAGTGCCTCCACCTGGACCTGTTACAGCAATGCTTCCACTGCAGCTCAGCAACCAAAGCCAGTCATCCACAGAGCTGGAAGAAGAACGCATTCAGTAAATGAAACAAAATCCAGCCCAAAGCCACACCCCACGCCCCGTCCTCAGCACTCATACTGCAGCCCTGGATTTGTCCCTATCCAGAATTCTGAATGAAGTGCAATGTGAAAGTCTTGTCAGTCTAAACTGGGTTTTTAAACTTTTAAAGTGTTAAAGGCCTCAGATTCAATAGATTTACCTTAGCTCATAAGTTCCTTCCATGTTCTCTGCTTCGTAACTATAGGAGGTTCTAGATTCATAACATGAGTCTTCAGTGCTGTATTACATCTTGGAACATCCATTGCCCTAGTGCCATCCTACCCTTTAAAGAATTTCGTAAAGATGCAACAGAGCTGTGTATCTCGTGAGTCTGCATGTCTGTCTGTCTGTCTGTCTGCCTGTTGAGTCCTGCACACAAACACTGTAGATAGAACAGTCGCTCTCTATCCAGGGATTACTGATTCATCTCTGTGCCTGCTTATCCCCGTCATGTGACACTGGAATATAAATTCTTCATAGCTTCATTACACACTAAAATGTGACAGTAGCCAAATGCAGTATATAATGTGCAGCATGGAGGATGGAAGCTTGTCTCTACAGCGTGTCAGGGCATACTCAGTTTAGTATGCAAGTGTGCATTTGTGTCCTTGGTGATAAATTGAATATATGGATCAGCGATTGGTTAAAGCATTTGTGGTTTTGTGGTTTCAGAGCTGGCAACAGCACCATCATGGGACCACAGCTCTCTCCTGATTGTCCATGTCAGAACACTTGGGGCGCGCAGCCAGAAT
The DNA here is from genome assembly GCF_018555375.3 of Anguilla rostrata. Classification (NCBI taxonomy): domain Eukaryota; kingdom Metazoa; phylum Chordata; class Actinopteri; order Anguilliformes; family Anguillidae; genus Anguilla; species Anguilla rostrata. The sequence continues at coordinate 37,825,664 of NC_057943.1, read as the reverse complement.
AGAGACATGTTCCTTCCTTTTTACAAGGCTGACACGAGCTGTCTCAACTTTTTTTTTCTCCTGCACTTAATGGACGTTGTTCTTCTCTTTCCTTCAGGCAGCTAAGCTTCCGATGTCGATCATCATTGTTGGAGTTGGCCAGGCTGAGTTTGATGGTAAGAGACGATCCTCTAAATCGTCTTGACACAGTTTGCTTCAGCCTGACTTAATGCACTATATACATGTGGGCCTTTAGTAGACACTCTTATCCAGGGCCACTCACGCAAGGCATTTATGCAGCTGAATGTCTAACTGAAGCAATTCTGTATGTACTTTGCTCGAGGCTACAGTGACAGTTAAGGACAACCTCTGAGTTCCAAGCCATTGTACCGCACCAGTGCTCTCGCTGTGTGGGTGGTGTCCTTGGCCTTTGCCCTGTGTGGATATTTTTGTATTCTGCTTTATGAAAAGTATGATGACCCCAGGTTGAGTTCATGCTCACAAAAAAGGCTTTGTTTTGTTAATGGGGACCCCTGAGTCATGTTCGCCATTGTAACGTCTGTTAATGGAGTTGATAGAACCCTCTACGAGAGAGCTTTTCCTTTTCAAATTACCCAGAGTACATATTTGCATTAAAGCTCTCCCTGCAGGCTATCAGACAGATGACTAAGTAGCTAAATTCTTTCACTGTGTACCCAACTTCCTTGGGTACTTATTGTTTATTGATAGCATTGAACAGCGAACAACAATTTTGTATTTCATCTTCCGTCACCACAGACCTTTGTTCAACAGTTGCTTCCCCTTGTAAATGATCACAGAATACATTCTATACATTGTAACATCGCATGGTCACATAGGGGTGGTCACTGTCATGTGATGAATGGAAAATACTACCTCCAGGAAGAGACTTAGCTGGTGGTTTTATTAGCCCCTTTCAGGGAAACCAAGGGAAGGTATTTACAAAATGACAACAGGCCCTGCTTACATAAAGGCATTACAAAAATAATTCAGACAGATACGACCCAGGGCATATGGTGGCAAAACGGAAAAAGGTCTCCCCCCTTCAGACTTGAAAACAAGGTCTTATATAGAGGCCCCTGTCCTGGTATAATGGGTATCTGCTGGGTGATTAGGGAAGAGCTACAGTAGCTGCAGAGAGTGGCGGTGTCGCTGTCCATGGTCCTGCATCTCTTCTGTCTGTCAGGAATGCTTGTGGTGCTGAACGGACAGTGCCCCTCCAGCACACAGCGTCTGCTCCCGTCTCATCCCTTCTGGACCCAACATATCCATACCATAACAAACACCTTCATATATGCCTTATATCACAAAATACACCCCATGTATGTACATTATATCACAACATATCCATACCATAACAAACACCTCTAATATGTGCCTTATATGACAAAATACACCCCATGTGTCTACATTATATCACAACATATCCATACCATAACAAACAGCTCCAATATATGCCTTATATCACAAAATACACCCTATGTATGTACATTATATCACAACATATCCATACCATAACAAACAGCTCCAATATATGCCTTATATCACAAAATACACCCCATGTATGTACATTATATCACAACATATCCATACCATAACAAACAGCTCTGATATATGCCTTATATCACAAAATACACCCTATGTATGTACATTATATCACAACATATCCATACCATAACGAACACCTTCATATATGCCTTATATCACAAATTGCATCCCATGTGTGTACGTTATATCACAACATATCCATACCATAACAAACACCTCTAATATATTCCTTATATCACAAAATACACCCCATGTATGTACATTATATCACAACATATCCATACCATAACAAACACCTCTAATATATTCCTTATATCACAAAATACACCCCATGTATGTACATTATATCACAACATATCCATACCATAGCAAACACCTCTAATATATGCCTTATATCACAAAATACACCCCATGTATGTACATTATATCACAACATATCCATACCATAAGAAACAGCTCTAATATGTGCCTTGTATCACAAAATACCCCATGCATGTACATTATATCACAACATATCCATACCATAGCAAACACCTCTAATATGTGCCTTATATCACAAAATACCCCATGTATGTACATTATATCACAACATATTCATACCATAGCAAACACCTCTAATATATTCCTTATATCACAAAATACACCCCATGTATGTACATTATATCACAACATATCCATACCATAAGAAACAGCTCTAATATGTGCCTTGTATCACAAAATACCCCATGTATGTACATTATATCACAACATATTCATACCATAGCAAACACCTCTAATATATTCCTTATATCACAAAATACACCCCATGTATGTACATTATATCACAACATATCCATACCATAACAGGCACCTCTAATATGTGCCTTATATCACAAAATACACCCCATGTATTTACCATATATCAAAACATATGCATCACACATTGTCACAACATATAGCATTTTTATCACAATTTGTGCTGCACACATATTTTATTGCAAAATATTCCTCACATATCATAACATCTTCATCACATATATATTCTTACAACTTCATCATTATCACAAAATACAACTTTAATGCTGTGAAATACATATTCATGCCAGAACAAACATTCCACACTCCACTCTGGTGTTGAACACTCCTCTTTTTCAGGGTTTGAACCAGATCAACACATTGTTGTAATTATACCCTCAGCTGATGCATGGGGACCCGGAGGGGGGGGGTCTGGAGTTGGGAGATTTTGGTGAGAGTGGCTGGGGTTAATTGGCGGGTGCAGAGTAATTATCAGTGCCAAACTGTCTGGATAATAAACGGATGTCATCCCACCAGTGATGCGCCTCGAACACGTTTCGTGACGTGAATTTAGACCAACTGTTCGCAGCTGCTGTTGAGAGTCTGTGGGTGTGCCCAAGTCTTTATCTCAGTCCTTCTGCTTGCTTTGATTTTACACAGGTGTTTTCTTGCATGTTTTCAAAGATGAGGTGCAGACATGGCACAGACATGATGCTTTCCAGACAGGCTGTGTATTTGAAATACTTCAACTCTTGGTAAATACTGAGATGTCAGCAAAATTTGAAACCACTGCCACAGATCACTGAGAATGTTCAATAAAACCAATCAAAAGGCACAGTTACATGAAATACAAATTTTATTCTGAATATTTAAAAAAAATACAGTATGTTACTTTTAGAGCTGTTAGTAGTCTGCAGAAATTTTACTGCTATCTCAGTATTTGAAATTATTGTTTGACCAAAGTCTGTCTGTTTCTGAGGCAGAAGTCACGGTAGTGGCACCTGCCCTTAAGGTGGCTAATATACATGGTGTCTTGTGTCTTTTCAGCCATGGTGGAGCTGGATGGCGATGATGTGAGGATCTCCTCTCGAGGGAAGCTGGCGGAGCGAGACATCGTCCAGGTGAATTTTCAGAGTGTCCACTGGGTTAGCCGACATGAGCATGTGGCCGGTACAAATCTATGGACCACTACCACTGGCTGACTAGGAATGACTCTTAAATGAATGTGGTTGTAAAAATGAGGCATTGCAATCGTACCATGCGAGGGCCTCATTGGGGCATGGTAAATGGTAAATGGACTGCATTTATATAGCGCTTTCAACCAAAGCGCTTTACAATTGATGCCTCTCATTCACCCATTCACACACATACTCACACACCAATGGTGAAAGGCTGCCATGCAAGGTACCAGTCAGCTCGTTGGGAGCAATTAGGGGTTAGGTGTCTTGCTCAGGGATACTTTGACATGCCCAGGGCGGGGGATCGAACCCTCCGACTGCCAGACAACCGCTCTTATTTCCTGAGCTATGTCGCCCCGGCATGATTATATATGATACTTATTTTGTGTTTGCAGGTGCATGTTTCTGTGCATCACCTTAAGTGTAACTTTATGTTTAGTTTACAAAATATCTTACAGATTGTTCATAGCAAAATGTCATGGCACCTGTAAAATGTGCAGTATTGGCTGTCCAGTTATCACAAGCATTATTTGAACAACAATATTCAATCTTACTCTAAGGCATGACGTCGGTTAGCCGAACTGTGCTGTATTGACTTATTTAAAGCTCCCTCTTGGGCTCAGCAAATGTCAAGCAGATGAGCTCATGAAGGACATGAGATCATCAGATTTGTTACAAAACCAACATATTTCAGGCTGGTTTAAAACAAAATGCTACTGTTCAGTTTTTAAGCCATGTGAGAGTTAATGTTAATAAATAACTCTCTTGTTACACTGTATTTTTTTTCCAAAGATGTATGCAAGACATGGGACATATATTTATCTTAAAAATATACAGAACATGAACATTTGCCGATTTCATGCGGTACTTTTTCTAATTGTTTTCTCATCCCACTTCACAAATAGTATTAAAACCTTGAAATTATAAACCTGTTACTAAGGGGAGTTCCCGGCTGGGAGCTCTTAAGCTCTTAGATAAATGAGCCAGCCTATCTCAGCTTTGAAATGTACCTTCAGTAACCGGGTCAAACTTTTTACCAGCGGATTTTGGAGCAGTCATTTCACGAATAATGCTTCCATTTCCCCAGGGCAATAGCATTGTGTCATGTTTTCTTGGTTGCCTAGGCGGTGGGGTGGGGGGGGGGGGGGGGACAGAACATCTCTGTGAAAGAATGGTAGAACGGCTCATTTGTGGTATCCCTGGGGTACCCAGTCTTATCTGAGAAGGGCTGGTATGCATGCAGGCTTTTTATCTTTCCCAGCTAGAGCAAAAAAAAAAAGAAAATGGTTAGTCATTTTGGATGTTTTAGTGGCAGGCTGGAACGGTAGCTTGCACCCTTCTTGGGTAAGGCTTGTTCTCCTCTTCTGTGCACTCCAGTCCTGTCTAAATTACCCTCCCCCCCGCACCCCCCGCACCCCCACACCCCCACACCCCCGCACCCCCCACACCCCCACACCCCCACAGTGTGAGCTGACACCTCACAGCCTGGATTTTCCAGATTAACTCATGCAAATTGACTGTGTGATTCAACATGGACGTCGATAGTGTACAAGCATCAAGAGTCAAGAAACGAACAACAGGAACTCATTCAGTATTGATGAGAAATGGATCCATGCGGTGTGCGAGCAGTGTCACTAGGAACCAGGGTTGCAGGGACGTGCAGTGCTTTATGGATTTGAGTTCATTAGCTCCACAACAAGCATCATTTCACTACTTAAAAACAATGCGATTGTGTCCTCCAGTGTCCTTGGTTTATTGGTCTTTAATTATCTAACATTTATCACCTTCACTAAACTCCAAAGGGACAGCAAAACTCCACTTTATATCGCTGATGGTCACATGACCTTGTTACCATATTCGTATCGTGTTACTTATGTTGTCAACTTGTTCTTATATTGTTAACTGACACTTTTACCTTGTTTGTATCTTGTTGCCTTGTGTGGTGACATTGGTTTTTGTTACATTGTGTTTTCATATTGTTATATTGTTTATATTGTTGATACCTTGTGTTGTTACATTGTTCTTGCTTGGTTACCTTATCTCATTTCCTTTTTCTTATTTGTTACCTTGTTATTAACTTGATCACATTGTGTTACCTAATATACTTACCTTGTGCCTATTGTGTTATGGTGTTGTTCATTTGTTTGTGTATTTATATCTTGTTACTTTGTTCGTCTGTTTTTAAGCTTGTTGATGCCTTGACTGCTCTCCTTGCTGTCCCTGTAGTTTGTTCCATTTCGGGATTACATGGACCGGACAGGTAACCACGTGCTGAGCATGGCCCGACTGGCCAAGGATGTCCTTGCTGAGATTCCGGATCAGTTCATCTCCTACATGAAGTCACGCGGCATCAAGCCCAACCCAGCCCCACCCCCCTACACACCCCCAGGACACACCATGCACACACAGATTTAAGCCCACCTATCGGGACTGGCAATAGGGAGGTCCCAGGGCTGCAATGGGGGGTGGAAACTACTTTTGAACTTACTGCAGAATTTGAAAACAAGTTCCTGCCTTCTTGAACTCTGGCCTGACCTAAACATCCAAAGGCACGGTTTTCTGTTTCTAACAAGCATTTTGTTTTTCTCGGTTGAAAGAAACAAAAAAGAGGTTTGATGTGCAGCTGAGAGATGCCAGGACCGTGGAGAGGTTCCTTTAGTATTCTTTCCTGGGTGAAGTGCATGCAGAGAAGAGGAACACCAGAACGGAATGAAAAAGAAGAACGGTATTAGCGATTTAGAGTTGTGGCGTCTGTGGTCGTCTAAATGTCCTGGGTGGCGCATCCCTGCTTGACTCCTCCAAGCAGATTCATTGTATTAGAGCGTGTGCGTTTGGGTGATGTTTCTAGATAACTTTCTGAATGGTAATTTATGAAGCGTCCACATTATGACTTTACAAATTTATAAACTATTTATTATGGGGGTGGGGGAAGTGCAGGTCTGTTTTTCATCATAGCTTTTGGTCTTTGCTCTTTCTTTTTTGTCAGTGAGCTATCTTTATTTCCATATATAACATGGATATAACAGCATGAGGGTGTGGGTAGAATCAAAATTCCTACTTTTGTATACAGTACATATTTGCCTTTGTCTTTAGATTCCATGGACAAAAGGCGAAGTCCACAGCACAGGGAATTGTTCTGGTGGAAACCAGCTGTGAATATTTTTACTGTCCACCTCAGTGAATTTTGCCCTTTTGAAGATGATTTAAAAGAACACACTGACTGAGATGAGAAGCACAAACCTAACCTTACATGCATTATAATGGGAATATTCCAAACCAGCAGCTGGCACAATGATGATTTAGATTAATGATAGTGTGTATCCATCTTTGCAAGCTGAGGTACAATTTAGAAGCATGGAAATTAGTTGTGCTGTTTTTTCCTTTTAGTCCATTGAGGGCAAGCCTTGTAGTGGCCCAACCCCTCCATTTGAAAGCATGAAAAGCTCTGCCACATTTTGGACCCACAATACCTGCATTGCTGGACAGAGACCCAGGCTTGTGCCCTGTGGGCAGTCGTTTCCCCAGCCCTTAGCACAAACAGGAGATGCCATAAGTTGTGTTAGCTTTCATGCTGGGGAATGGCTAGCCTGAGTGGCTAAGTAATTACATAAAGCTAAGAGGCCAAACTAGGCTAAGACGCCAGGCAAACCAAAATAGCCAGGCTGAGCTGGGTAGCTGCACTCGGCTACGTGGCCATGCAAATTGCTCTGCCACGCTTTTATGGGTTTTATCCTGAGAACATTAGACATGTGTCTGTTCTGCGTCATGGCTACCACTTTTCCATTTCACAAATGAAATGAATCCAAATTAATTTTGATGTCCTCTTTCTGAGATATACCAAACCAGTTTACATGGGGCTCGACAATGACAACATTGTAGGGGAACCAAAATTGGCTTCATCTAATACTGACCACACTTCATTTAAAAATGCCCCCTCCCCATCTCACTTTCTGATAGAAACCTCACTACTTGCTGCTCTGTATTTTCATATTTAAGAAAATCTGGGAGTTTTAACTAAAGGTGTTCTGTGTTAGAGAATGCAGACTATATCGACTCTCTTTTATTTGTTTGTTTATCACACCCATCAGACATTGATAAATTCCCCACGGAGTGTGGACGTTTTTAACAATACTTTGAACAGAATTCTTCTTTTGTATGATTGTTACAATCTGGTGAATAATGTTTCATGAACAATTCAAATGGACTTTCAATAGCGTCTTAGTTGAAATAGTTGGCCCACATCTGGTTTGGAATCGTAGTGGCTGGAATAGTTAGTCAGAAGACGATTGGAAGAGAAAAAAATTGCAGTGTCCTTCAACTAGTCCCATTGTTGCTGAAGCTGTGAAAATTTAACTGACTTAAACTTCTTGCTGTTCCTTGGGGGCTTGATTTAAACTGCATTACCAAGCATGTTTGTCTGTACAGCCCCCCCCCCCTCCCCAAAGAGAAACTATAACTAGAAGAAAGTTGAAGAGGAACAAATGGTGATGGTTACTTGCTGGAGCATTTTATATGCATTGTGTATTAGTACAAACCCATGTATTCTTCTGTGTAGACTTGATGAGCATGTTAGTCCCTTTGCACAGATTGCCAAATCTGGACAATCTTCATCCATTTAGGGGGTGTTCTCTTTAAGGCTTTTTAAATCCAGATGTGAACATCACAGAGAATTTTAAAATGGCTCAAATGAAGCAAGACATATGTACTATTTACAATACTAACTACTACTAATCAAACCAACTATCTAGATTGGATTATATTCCTGATATAGGTATATATAAAGCGTCACAAATGCACATACATGTATCTTGGTGAAAAAGTTCTCTTCACTTTGAAATGAAATACTGAAATCACATATATAGTATAACTGATAAAACTATACATTCTATAGATTTTGGATCATAAACTCCTTGACCACAAGTGTACAAAATCTGAGGGTGATATGCTCAGATCTACTAAAGATCTATGAAACAATAAGCGATCAGCATACTCTGGTGTCCCTTAGTGTCTCCAAATCTATCCAAAATGTCTAAATTGAGCATTGCTGTAAATCATAACATAACAATATATTTCACTACAAATCAACTGTTTTGATTCATGAAACTCATGCCGGCATTCTGGCCACTAGGGGGCTTGTGCAAAGGGGTTAATGGTGTTTTCAAATCTTTGAAGGGAACTAACAGGCAATCATTTTCAATGAGGTTGAGCTCACACACACTGCAATCTTCTTTCATCCAATATGCAGAGGGATATGCCCAGTTTCCAAGGTGGGCCTGTTTCTATCGGAGCATTTATTTCTAAATGTATTAAATCTTTAATGAAACAAATAATTGTGAACAAACTAATGGTATTTAGCCAGAAAACTGGGCACAATGCCCCCCCCCCCTTTTCTATTTTTATTAGCATATTTGTTCTTTCCTGTGTTTTCAAGCGATGGTGCGATTTTTACGGACTTGATTTAAATGAATCTTTCTACTGGTGCATTTTGGGTTACAGGAGTGGTGACCTAGCCCGCTGAAGCCACAGAAGAGGGAAAGGGGGCTGACAAGCAGTTGACAGGAATAGCTCTCAAGCTTCCTTTTCTCGTTGAGTAGGGGAACTGATCTGTTTGAATGGTTTTAAAGATGATGAAACAGCAAGCTTTTCAAATGTTGCTTTGATAATTATTAAATAATTAATAATTATTAAAGCAACACTTTGAAAAGCTTGCTGATTTAGCATGACTCCTCAGTTCAGGAATAATTTGTCAGGAATAAATAATCTGGGTTTTTGCCAAAATGAAAATTAACTGCAATGATTTATTCATGCCTTGTCTATTTGGCATCTTAAAGAGTACATTTTAATGAAAGATGGTATCAACTGGTCATTCACTTCCTTGATCTATTGGGCACTTTGATCAGTCTTGATCAACTGATTCTTTCTTATAGTTTCTGGAAAGTCATTATCCATGTAACTCTGTCAGGTTATTTCAGGGTATAATTTCAAAAGGGTAACAGCAAAAAGTGATAATGGTTGCTGGCTAAAGAAATGCACTCAAAAATCTTTGCTAATGTACTCTCTTTAACCATTTGAAGAGTAGGTATTTTGGAATGTTCTTTTCTAAAGTCATTGTTCTATAACTGCATTGTTTATACCAGTGGTGATGGTGACATCAGCATTATAATGTTGTTGTTCTATTCACATATTTGTGATTTCTTGTGACCTTAAAGGGATATCCACTTTGATATAACACAAGTCATTTTGTGGCACTTGTCCCATTGTTGCGGCAAGTACTCTTATCAATCTGTTATCCTCCATAGTTAGTTTGTGCTTTAAAACTATGAATTTTGGTGAGGTCCTGAAAATGAATGGGAGAGAATTGGGAACCTGAAAACCGAGAGGAACAGCAATGTCATTAATAATATGCATGCTATGCAAATACAATAGGGTAACCACCACAGAATTACTTGTTATACCAAAGTGAACTATCCCCTTAAAGGGTTAAGGGATCTGGACTCAAGAGCACACAACCTTCCCCAGATTGAGGTACTGCTAGTAACACCCTATACAAGAAACAAATGTGAATCCATCGAGAGATTTAATTTTTCAGGAATGTTTTTAACCTGCTGATCAATAGAGGATGTCATTAAGTTGCACCTGTCCTACTTGTTCTAATATCTATAGTACTTGAAAATTTTCACAGCTGTTTTGAACCTGCTTTTATGCTGTGCACCATTTTCCATGTGCATTCTACTCTGTTGCCATAGTAACCGCTTAAAACAGAGCAATCGTTTGTTTATAAGTGAAGCATCTGCTGGTTGTACTAGTTAATAGTTGAATTTTTTAGGCAGATTTTTTTTTCTTTTTGGAACTGTATGCGAAAAGTATAGTAGACAGTGTCACCCCTAAAGGCTCTTGCTGAGCTCTGTACATGGTGTACATGGAGCCATATGTGAAGAGTACGCTCAGTATCCAGTGCCAGCATCTGTAACATATAAACATCCTCCCATCTGGACAGTGTGCATGTTAGTGCCAAAAAGGCAGGAAGTTCAGTGGACTGTGTAATTTCTCTTTACTTATGCCCTACGATACGCTGAGTAATTGGTTTGTTTATGACAAAGATTATTCTATTTGAAACCTGTAGCCACCCAGCATGTCTAAGTTACCATTTATTGTTTTCCTTGTTATTATCTAATAGTTTTTTCCTTTCCTTTTCATCTTGCTCATTTACCTCTCTCAGTCTATTTTGCATGGTGAATTTTTTCAAACCAAACTTTGTTGTACATTATTGTCGTCATATGGTGGGTTGTGAAATGCTTTGTATTGGATTGCCTTAAATTAAATTAATAAAATTAATAAAAAGAAATGGCTACTTTTACAGAAAGCTACATGTGCAGTTTTATTGTGAAGAACCCCATTTGCTGAATCTGGCCTTTCTGCCTTAATTCTAGACAAAGTCAATATTTCATTGTATAAAATGTGCAGAACTCTGTTTAAACACAAAAAATCAAGTTGCTCTGTGTGAAATGTTGAAACCGTCATGTAAATTCAGCTGTGTTGTGTAAGACCACATTGCCACTGTAATGCCAAACACAGCCTATTCTAACAAATGCTCTTGCACAAAGAATAGGCTGGCGTGGTTGGGCTGTTGCCAACCCAATGGACCCTCATTAGATGAGTAGTCTTCAGTGCCCTCATCTGGTCTGACTGCAGCACAACAGCACAGCCTTCAGTGAACCCAGACAGTGCCCATCTGCAACCCACACTCTAGAGCAGCGGGCACATTTCTTTTGCCTGAATGGCAGACTGTTGATGGCCTCTGCCCAGAATGCAGATTTTCTGAGGTAAGTGGGATTGTATTCTCTTTTTTTTAATTTTTGTAAAGTTAATATTAAACTATCTGTCATTTTCGCATGCAGATGTGCTACTAGATCCGCACTGTAGTACAACTGTCAATTTGAAAAGCAAAATGTTGGCATAAAAAGGCTAAAACTGTGGCAGGATGAGCGGAGCGCATCACTAAGGGACAGCTTACGAGTGCCTCAGACCACCCTTTTAATGGTATACCTTTCATATAAGGTATACCTTAGCTAAGGAGACGCTGGGAAACAGCTTGAGACCTAAAGGAAGACCTTAAGGTATACCTTACAACGCACGTAGCACTAAGGAGACTCTGGGAAATGCTGCCCTGTCCAATAAAGCTGAAAAAGCTCATACATTTTTTTTAATTTAAAAAAAGATTATTGCCACTGCCTTCACATCATTGAGGCCACCATGCAGCCAAGGGACAAAAAGGGGTCCTCACCCCTTTTTGTCCCTTTTGCTCATCTCCATCATTTTTTTCCGATCTACATCGCTTATAAATATTCTCTATGTATCATAGCCTTTTCATGCCGATGCCAAATCTGGCCAACCCTCACCCATGTTTACTAAAGGCTGCAGAAGGCAACATGTGGTGTCACTGAGACTTGGAAGATGGCTTAAATGATGCAGGACACTTTACGCATTGTTTATAAACGTACTTTAGTTCATTTTCATAATTCAGGTGCAAACAAGGGCCACAAAACAAAGAAATCTAGGTGAAAATGCAAAAATGAAGTTGTTCTTTAGTTTACAATGACATGACAAGAGTCACAAATATAAAACAGTTTAAACTATATATTTCCCAGGTCATAAACCACAAGTGTTCAAGAACTGAGGGTAATATGCATAATATTTACTATGAAGCACAGTGTCCTATGTAAGCAGTGTCCTGATGTCCCTTGGTGTCTGCAAATGTATCAAAAATGACTAAATTGTGTATTGCTGTAACCCATAAAATAATCACATATTTCACCAAGAATCTACAGTTTTGATTCATGATACTCACTTTTACATCCTTATCATGAGGAAACTACTATCTTTTCATCAGTACACTCATGTACTCTTTTGTTGCATGCCCAAGGATGACATTTCTCTGTAGTGTGTTTCACAAATGTTGCTATTTATAATCAGTCAAAGGGAAATTTTATATTCATCTAGCGCTTATCAGCACACAGTAAATTTTAATAAGTACTTTCCACGCCCATGGAGATTCTAATACCACATAGTCTACCTTATGTACGATAAAAAGATAATATTCCACCATCAGGAAAATGCTGCCAATGTTCTAACTTCACAGAAAATCAGTTCATCTAACATAACATGAGCTACAGAAACAGTGATTAGCCATTAGCTGAGATGATCCCAATACAAATATGCTGAGAATTAGCAAAGGCTAACAGTTGTCGATTATGACCAATGTGAATATAACAAAATAAAAAATATGGCACAGGCAAAGGTGGAGTGGAAAGAAATGATATATATATAATATATACATATCAAGGAGGACATCTTTGCCATTTTGGCTGCCTTTGTCTGCTAAATGAGCTGTTTAAACAGCAGGATGCTAACTAACAGCCAGCCAATCAGGCCACCACTCACCTCCCATCCTGAATGCGTGAGTTACCACATAGGGGCGACATAGCTCAGGAGGTAAGAGCGGTTGTCCGGCAGTTGGAGGGTTGCCAGTTCGATCCCCGCCCTGGGCGTGTCAAAGTGTCCCTGAGCAAGACACCTAACCCCTAACTGCTCTGGTGAATGAGAGGCATCAATTGTAAAGCGCTTTGGATAAAAGCGCTATATAAATGCAGTCCATTTACCAGTCCATGAAGCTGCCAGAGGATCGCTGAATTGGAAATTCAAATATCCATCCTCCATCAGATGAGGCAGGATGAGCAGGTCCTTGACTTCTTTACTGCCACTGCTTCCGATGCCACTGGTCTCTGAGCTTGCCTCGTCTCTAGCAGCCGCCTCCTGGCTTGACTGTGGTGGCACAGTCCCTAGCACGTTCCAGCTCTCCTGGCCTGAAGCCATGGTCCATAGCTCTTGGTGGGAAGCGTGGCAAATGGCGCTCCAGTAGGCCCCCTTCTCCTCAGAATATCCAGCTAAGGAACAGATTTTGTGTTCTGGATGAGCGTGAATGTTTTGCTATTGCTGTTGCTACTGTGGGCTCCTCTCTGCCTCCATTGCCCCTGAGTGCTGCCCAGCTGCTCCCCCCACTCATCCCCGGAGGTGTCCTTGGCTTCCTTACCGCCTCTGGATAGGCAGAGCAATTGCAAAACATCCCCCCGCTCCCACCTGTCACAGTCACTTTCAGCTGTGATCATCGCTGTTACAGTCACTCTCAGCTGAGATCATCACTGGCACAGTCTCTCTCAGCTGTGATCTTTGCTGGCACAGTCTCTCTCAGCTGTGATCATCACAGTCGCTCTCAGCTGTGATCATCGCTGGCACAGTATCTCTCAGCTGTGATCATCACAGTCACTCTCAGCTGTGATCTTTGCTGGCACAGTCTCTCTCAGCTGTGATCATCACAGTCGCTCTCAGCTGTGATCTTTGCTGGCACAGTATCTCTCAGCTGTGATCATCACAGTCACTCTCAGCTGTGATCTTTGCTGGCACAGTCTCTCTCAGCTGTGATCATCACAGTCGCTCTCAGCTGTGATCTTTGCTGGCACAGTCTCTCAGCTGTGATCATCACAGTCACTCTCAGCTGTGATCATCGCTGTTACAGTCACTCTCAGCTGTGATCATCGCTGTTACAGTCTCTCTCAGCTGTGATAATCGCTGTTACAGTCTCTTTTAGAGCAGTTGCAAGGCATGCTGGGAAACCAAACCCGGAAGTACACGCAGCATCGCTGACGCTACATTATTATACAAAAAAGCACCCTGTGTTGTCTTATCCCAAAACGTAAGGACAAAGTAGTTTGTATTAACACAAATCATTGCAACAAAATCATGTACACAATTCAATTGAATGTATTTTACATATTTTATATTTTTGTAAAATCTACATGACCACGGAATCATTTTTTACAGTGTAGGTCCTATTGTGTTGCCTTTAAGGCATTTGTTTAACTTTCCCTCATCACTGGAATGGTGATGGTGTCACTTCCTATTTAGTCACTTCCTGTATAGTGACTTCCTGTTTAGCAACCAGAAGAAAGAGACAGACGTGCGGCGCATGCTCTGAAAGCAATCCACTCCATCCACTATGAAGCATCATAGAGGCAATACTGTAAGTTGATTTATTTGACATTAGACATGTTAAAGATAATATATTAGAATGTAGTTTGTTAAAAAATGATGCTTGATTAGTTATTTAAAAAACGGTTTTGTGTATCGTGTACAAGCTAACAGCAATGCCATTGTAAAAATGCACAAAACATAGGCTCTGCATCCTGTGGCCATTGTTTGTGAACAATATAAAAATGGTTTGAAGGTCCTTTTCTCTAGGAGCTATTGAAATTGAAAGCATTTGTCATCTGTAATTTCTTCAAAAATCTATTGAAATACCTCACTGGAAATATTCGTATAAAATTGCATGAAGTAAATATTCACAAAGCAAATGCTGTGAATCCTGTGGCCATTGTTTGTGAACAATATAAAAATAGATTTAAGGTTCTAGGTCCTTTTCTCTAGGAGCTATTGAACTTCAAAGCATTTGTCATCTGTAATATCTTCAAAAATCTATTAAAATACCAAATTGGAAATATTCGTATAAAGTTGCATGAGGTAAAAATGCACAACTCAAAGGCTGTGCATCCTGTGTCCTTCCTTTTTTTTTTTTTTTTGAACAATTTTAAAGTGGTTTGAAGGTCCAAGGTCCTATTCTCTAGGACCTATTGAATTTGAAATAATTTGTCATCTATAATTTCTTCAAAAATCTATTGAAATACCTAATTGGATATATTTGTGTAAAATTGTATAAGGTAAAAATGCACAAAGCAAAGGCTGTGCATCCTGTGGCCATTGTTTGTGAAGAATTTAAAAGTGGTTTGAAGGTCCTAGGCCCTATTCTCTAGGTGCTATTGAACTTGAAAGCATTCGTCATCTGTAATTAACTCAAATATCTATTGAATTACCAAATTGGAAATATTTGTATAAAATTTCATGAAGTATAAATGCACAAAGCAAAGGCTGTGCATCATATGGCCATTGTTTGCGAAGAATTTGAAAGTGGTTTGAAGGTCCAAGGTCCTATTCTCTAGGTGCTATTGAACTTGAAAGCATTTGTCATCTGTAATATCTTCAAAAATCTATTGAAATATCTCATTGGAAATATTCGTGTAAATTTGCATGAGGTAAAAATGCACAAAGCAAAGGCTGTGCATCCTGTGGTCATTGTTTGTGAACAATTCAAAAAGTGGTTTGAAGGTCCTAGGCCCTATTCTCTAGGAGCTACTGAACATGAAAGGAATTGTAATCTGTATTTTCTTCAAAAATCTATTGAAATATCTAATTGGAAATATCCATATAAAATTTCATGAGGTAAAAATGCACAAAGCAAAGGCTGTGCTTCCTGTGTACATTGTTTATGAACAATTTAAAAGTTGTTGAAGGTCCTAGGTCCTTTTCTCTAGGAGCTATTGAACTTGAAAGAATTGGTCTTCTGTAATTTTTTCAAAATGATATTGAAATTCCTAATTTGAAATATTCATATAAAATTGCATGAGATAAAAATGATACAACTCAAAGGCTGTGCATCCTGTGTCCGTTTTTTATTTTATTTTTTTTTAACAATTTTAAAGTGGTTTGAAGGTCCAAGGTCCTATTCTCTAGGAGCTATTGAATTTGAAACCATTTGTCATCTGTAATTTATTCAAAAATATATTGAAGTCCCTATTTGGAAATATTCATATTAAATTGCATGAGGTACCAATGCACAAAGCAAAGGCTGTGCAACCTGTGTTCATTGTGTGTGAACAATTTAAAAATGGTTTGACGTTCCTAGGTCATTTTATCTGGGAGCTATTGAAATTGAAAGTATTTGTTATCTGTAATTTGTTCAAAAAGCTATTGAAATTCCTCATTCCTCAAGCTATTGAAATATTAACATAAAATCTCTTTTTCCACTTCATTCAACAGATTGCCATTCTCCATTAAGCTCATAGACTCCAGTGGTTACTCGGGGTATTGCAGTTTATTAAGCGTCTTGTGTCGAACAGCAAATTTCCCCATTGAATTAATTTAAAATTACGAATTCACACTGGCCAAATTAAATCATTTTATTTGGTACTTTTAAAGTTTTATTTACAGTTTTTTCACACTGAACGAATCACTCTCCAGGCACCACAGAAGAAAATATAACATTTATTTAATTCCACTTTAGTCTGCATGGTTTTAGATGACAGTATGCGCAACTGCTTACATGCGCACACCTGCGCATGAACGAGTATGAGGCTCTGATTTGTTCATCCCTGTAGAAAATTGTTGAACTGAGAGTTGCCTGCACTAAACCGATGTATCAGAATATGTAGAGTATCAAACCACGACCTAGGATTACATGAATCCACCGTCCTTATTGTTTTGATTACATTATTATTTTAATTTTTACTATTAATATTTCTAAGAATAATGTTACTTGTCATTACTTTCTTGTGCCCATTGTTCATGGTGATGAATCATGACAGAGATATAATAAGTAATAAAGCTGGCATATGTAGCTCCTAAATTAAGGTGCTGTTATGCTGATTCCACCATGTTATTTTGACTACATTGTCATTTTGATATTTGCTACTAGTAGCCAACAGTCATAAAAATGTTATTAGTTACTGTATTTCTGTCTTTACATGATGATGGTGTTGATGATGACTGAGTAATTACCTAAGAAAACGAATAGACCTGTTGCTAGCCAGCAAAGTCACAGTTTCTTAACCCATCTGAAAGCTTTCGCTGAGCGTAACCCCGCGAGTTAACGTCATTGCCTTGCGTTTCCCATGATCCTTCATGTTTAGGTGCCCAGGTGTGCATGCTCTGGGGCTAAAAAACCCCACAGTCATGGTAGCCTCCATGAATTGGCTTCATGTGCCAAGGAGCAGCTCCCATAGGAATCCATGGAACCAGTAAGCAGAATTAGTCCCCGTCACCAAACAGAGCATGCCTAGCGAAAGCGGGAAAAAAGTTTTCACCTCTTTTTTGATACTTCAAACCATTTGTCCATGACATGTCAATTAATTGTTGTGGGTGTGGTCATTTTTACTAAAACAGTTGTAACCTGTGAACACTATGTCCAATCCTCACCAAATTTGGTGAACAATGGCGGTATTCATTTCTGAGAGCAAACATAAGTGTTGGCACCTCTCTTCCAATAGGTGGTGCTGTAACGAGTTTAAATGCCTATAACTCTTCAACTGTTTGACAAATCAGGTTGGAATTTAGTATACTACATCTCTGTGACATTACCCAATAGAGGGTCCCAAGATCAAAAGTTATCTTAAAATACATGGCCACCATAATCCAATCAGTTATCAGCAGCCATTTGATAGGCTTAGTAATGGCCACTCATCATGAAACTCGGTGAGGATAACACTTGTTGACTTGGTACCACCATGTAAAATTTGAGATCAGTCCGCCATTAGGAGGCACTATAGAAAATATGCAGGTCAAAGAGTTTTAGCAGAAACTGGTCCGGTGCTAGCATTAAACGTAACCAGGGCTTGACATTAATTATTTTTCTCACCAGCCATTGTGGCTAGTGGTTGGAGCTACCGGGTAGACGGGGATCATGGTGCGATAACCAATCAGATTAAAGATCCAATGTGTATACTGTCTCTGATTTACATTTGGAGGAGGGGGGGAGGGGGGGGGTGTAGGTGTTTTATAAGTATTTCCAAATGTCTGAATTCCCCTTTGGAGTTTTGGTGACTGCATGCTATTCACCATGCTTTAGTGCAATTTCCATGGTTGTCGTACTTGCAGCTTTTTTTACTAACTGCTCACTCGCCCCTGCTATAGGCTAAATATTGCCTGCTGCTGCACAAATTACTACAAGTCCCACAGGACCCACAGGTATCCCACCCCAATGTAGTCCTCTACTATGGGGTAGCGTTAACGTTAAGTTTGTGGGCCATTTAGTTCTGTTTTGGTTTGTTCCTTGGCAGTTAATTTCACTTGGCAGTTTGGTACTGCTTGACAATAGCAGATCCCAGCTGTAGTGCTTGGAGTTCATCCTCCCTACCAGTTGATAAATCTGATAGTCTGTACAGAAACTGAAACTACCATCAGAAGCGGAATGAAGTCACAAAACCTGACAGTTTTCCATTGACACACATCAATGATTGTGTTGATTGCATCGGATCTGCCGTGCTTGTGAGTAAGTTTGGCTTACTGAAAGGACATTGGCAGGTGCCATTAACTCCACGTGCAAAAGAAACCTCAGCATTTGTGACCCCAGAAAATTCCAGCAGTATCAAGTCATCGCTTTTGGAGTGCGTAACAGTCCTGCCACGTTTCAATGTTTAGTAATTATGGCTGAGTGCATGTGATGGAAAATCATGATTCCCCAAACTCTCAACATTATATGCAAATTAAAAAGCGGAAATGTCCATGTTTTCCCTGAACTGAGAGTTGCTTGTCATGCAAAATGTGCAAATATTGCAAGTTCCAGTTAGTTTAGCCCATGTCTGACAAATGCGCCAACTGTGAGACGACATCTACTATAATACCAGGAAAATCCAGAGTCATATTAAGAATTTTGCTCCCGCGTGTGGGTAATTGGCTGTGGACCCAGAACAAATGAACACAATGAAGCATGGTTACGTTTTAATCTTAAAATCGCACTCAGACCACATGAGGTGCAGATTGCCTGCGTGAATGATCAACATGAGTATGTCAATACTTGCGGTTAATTGGAGCGAGCGAAATACATGTTGAGTTCTAAAAGAAATAACCTAGGCCTATAAACTATAATAATAAACAGGGCAAATAAAACAAGAGCAAACGGACAGCCTGATGAAATTATACCTCGTTATTTACTGTGAGTTAGTTCAGTAGGCTACTCCCGTGTGACGCAAGATTGAACATAGACGAGAGCGTGGTAGCAATCTCCGGGACCCCTAGTTGCAGCGCCACGTCGGCAGAGTGGATAGTCAGCCTACTGTGATGATAAATAGAGACTCATTGAATGTTGACGTGTTGGGTTAGCTTAAAAAAAAACTAGCTTTCGATTGCAGCATTAAGTGTAGAGGTGCTGTCTTTATTTGGAACATTTGTGAGAGTTTGGTGTAGTTATCTGTCTCTACTGTTTGAGCTGGGATATTTCCTGAAAAATGGTGAAGGTAGGAGCTCGATACTAACGTTAATCATTCCTCTACTACTATATCGAAATTGTTTTGCTACCTTGTAGTTGTTCTAAAGTGTTCTTGCGGTGGCCTTAGGATATTCACCCGAAATAACCGAAATTATCTGCACTAGCATAGAATGTATTGATCTTCGAACTTGCATGTTCAATTTTACGAAATAAAGAAAAGTAGCCTAACGTCGAAAAGGCTGAAGTTGCGTGAAATACGTCGGTGTTCGGCTGTACAGAAATACCGAATTCTTAATTGTTTTAGAACCTCGTTTATTTGGCTCATTCTCGATATTAGCTGTTATTCACATTTTATGATCAGACCGTCCTGTTAATTCAATGTTAAAACGTCACACCATTATGAAGATAGATCAAAGAAAAAAGTTTGCCGATAATCTATATGGGCGTAATTGTACAAACTATTCATAATGGAGGTGGTTGTCTTTTCGTATTTTCAGATTTCAGTGTATAGTTGTGTGGTCGTATATTTTCATAGATGACCGAATTAACTGCTTCAGCAAGCAAACGAACATAGCCTATAGCTAACACTGCGGGATGAGATATCACGAGATGGTCTGTTTCTTTGGAGACCTAGCAACAGGAAAACTAACTGAACACTGAGGATAACTTTTCGAAAGCTTACAGAGGCTTAATAATGAAAATAGATGGTCCCATTAAGTAGTCTATCCCCCCGGACATGGGCTGCTTTTTAGAATAAATGCGATTTCACTGTGTGTAATTATTGCTAAGCTGGCTTCTCTTCCCCAGAAGTAGGCGATCTATTCTTTATAAACTGTGCATTACGTGGCGTGGGGGGACACGTTGAAGTCAGATTTCACTTCCAAATGTTGCCTAAGTTTTTCTTAAGTAGCATACTTCGTGTTTTTGTTCAGCCATTCCTGCTGAATACAGAACCAGTCGACTGGCGCAGATAAATCCTTCATTACTATCAAGAGGATCATAATGGTTTCGAGCAATTCATCAAATTATTCAGTGAAGTGAATGATTTTACATACCGACATGTGGAGGACACTCACAGAACAAAAAATGTGCAGGAAGTCCCAAAAAAGATAACATTTGTCATTGGGGTGGTACCCTGTAAGTACATAAAATAGTATCCCTGACCTGCAGTATGCTACTCAATTAATTTGTACCCTTTTCGCTTGTAAAAGGTACTTATTAGTACCCAAACGGAACATTATTGTAAATTAAGGGTACGTTTGGAAAATTTGTTCCTTAAAGAAGAAAAATGTACCCCAACTGTACCTTTATTTCTGAGAGTGTAGTACTGTGAGTCTGGTAGCCTACTGATGCTGGTTTGCCACAGAACAATGGGTTAACCAAACAGTAGTGCATCAGTTTAATTAATTGTGCAATTATGAAATAGGTTCTGAGGGATTCTGTTTCTGGAGGGATTTTAAGAACTGTAATCAACAGGAAAGCATGAATGTTTCAACAAGGGAGAACAAAAATAGCCTACCTATTGAGTTTTTTTTTTTTTTTTGACCGATTTAGAATATATTAAGTAGACTATTTCATTTAACAGTACTTTAATTATATAGTTATTCAAAGCATAATGTTCAAATATTTTATTCTTTCATTGGCCATTTTGATCTAGTATGTATTTTAACACCATGGATAAAACTGCAAGCAATCACAAATTTACAAACATTTAGTGAGCAGTGAACATATGTGACTTGATAAGATAGCTCTGTTGACATCTTGCTTTTTGAAGACAGAATTACAGGCTGATCAGGTTGTATGACACAGCTTTGATACATGCCAATAAAAAATATTTTTATATTAGAAATATTGTACCAAAAATATTTCAAATGTAAATAAAAATGTAGCAATTTAAGATGGCAGTTATTTATAGGGCCAGGAAAGAGTTTTAATTTGACTCCCAAGATGAAAGGAATCTTGGCAAATGGCTAAATACAACCATTTGTTTGAGAGAAGAAAAAAAAGACACTGAAATTTAGCCTCTGTTGGATTTAGGGTTGTCAGATTGGGACAAAAATTATGATTCAAGTATTGTATTAAGAAAAGAATGATTTGTTAATATTGAAATAGTTATTGCAGCGCATAAATATTTGCATTGTGTAAAATGTAGAGCAAGGATACTCAAATTTGGCCCTTGAAGCCAGTAGCACTGCTGGTTTCCATTCTTCCCCTCTCACGACTGGTTTAAACCTGAGGCACTAGGTGAGTTAAAGGCCCCCCACTTACTTGTTTCAGGTTTTATTAAATGCTTGGTTGTTACATTAGGTATCATAAAAAAACAATAAAACCCACCCACTTTTCCATACAATTTAGACATGGGGAGTTCATTATTGTGTTATCTTTAGGATAGAACGTCATCCAATGTATTGAACTATGAGAAATTCACCAAAAATGGAAAGTTTTACAAGAACTTCAAGAGTGTGTGATGAAAACTGCATATAATAATATGCTAATTAATCATATATATGTGATAAATATGACCATGCACAGAGCCTGTTTGTGGAACATTTGCCCGGACAATGTGGTTAACATGTCTCTGCATGTCATGGGATATTAGTGTGAGACAGGACCTTGGTTTAATGTTGCACAGGGTAATGCCTTCTACAGCACAGCTCACCAAGACCTGCTTTAGCAGTAGCTGCCCCAGGGATTACATGTCCAAATCAAGAGCCAGCTTGTTTAGCATGAGCAGTTTAAAACAGGTGAAGTGTACAGGGTGGAATGGCTGGTGGACCCGGTTAGAGGCTCTTGAATGGCATGGGTCCCCACTGGGATTGAGTCCTTATCATGCCAGTTCCAGCTGTTGCATGGGTCCCCACTGGGATTGAGTCCTTACCATGCCAGTTCCAGCTGTTGCATGGGTCCCCACTGGGATTGAGTCCTTACCATGCCAGTTCCAGCTGTGGCATGGGTCCCCACAGGGACTGAGTCCTTAGGTTGATTACATGGCTGGCCACAGTCACCCAGGGAGGAAGGGTTACTTTTCCATACCTCGTCATGCAATAGCGTCCCCCTATGGTCAACATACGGAAAACCTGTGCCAGCTAAAAACGAGTCATAGTGGGTGTATGAACCAAGAAGTTAGTAGCGCTGTTGAATTCTTCAGCTTCATATGCGGACATATTGTTGGAGAAAGTGTGTTGTGGAACATCCATGGTTTTTTTATTTTTTCAGAACGCCATCGCAGATACTCAGCACGGAAGCAGTAATACTCAAGTGGGGCCTGAGATGTCAGCTGGTGAAGCTACAGGTAATGTGTGCTTTATATGCTGGTGTAAATTTCAGAAGGGCAATCTGATTACAGCTGACTACTGAAAACATTCTCATCACATTTACCGTATCCAGTATTGCAGCTGGTATTCCAGGGCAAATGGCACTCCCTTCATATGTAACTGCAGTGTTTCTGTGAGCCCTTTATGGGAGCTATTTTTGACTTTGTGCATACATCTTTGCTACACTGGGTCAGTACAGAAAGCGAGTGAGCCCTTTAAGCCGTGTACAAATTAATTTGTCTCCAAATACATGGGCGCCATCTGGTGGTCAACATATGAAAGTGCAGTGACACTCCTGCAAAATGCTTTTTGGTTTTACTCAACCTGCTGTAGCCACAAATCAGAAATCACAGGAGTAAGTCTGTGCTGGATCTGTGTATGCTGAGGGCTGGCCAGGAGTGGAATTATGTCGCTAACAATTACAAAATGCAAAGTAATATAACATGTCTAATGATTCTCTACGCACTCTCGCCCAGATACAGACGTAGCAAGAAAATAATCCTGCAGGAACAAGTTTACAAATTAAAGTGATCTGGAAAATCAGTTTAGAACGTTTTCAAAAATTTATCTTTAACAGAGTGCTGTTTGTGTATTGCAGTAGATAGTC
The DNA here is from genome assembly GCF_018555375.3 of Anguilla rostrata. NCBI lineage: Eukaryota > Metazoa > Chordata > Actinopteri > Anguilliformes > Anguillidae > Anguilla > Anguilla rostrata. Next base: position 37,802,156 of record NC_057943.1, on the reverse strand, counting down.
TTCCCTCCTTATATTTTTTTTCTCACTGTATTCAAAGGGAAGCAGAGAGGGTTACAGGTAGAGGTGGGATAGCCGTACAGAAAGTGTCATGGTAATTGTACACCTGGCCATATAAGAGATTCATGTATGAGAGCTGGCTGCTCCACGGACTTTGCCACACGGTCTTTCCAGACGGAGGGCGTTTACTGATTAGGTTGGGAAACCAGGGATACAGGGTCTGGCACAGCCGATGAGATTATCCTGTACAGTGGGGCAGTGCTGGGGTCCACCCCTCTGCCAGGCCTGCCTGTCCTCCTGCATCACCAGCCTTTCACCAGCTGAGCTGTGATGCTGGGTACAGTGGTGTGCACAGGTTCGGGCACCCCCTGGTCAAATGTCATGTTTTGTTGATTTTCAGAGTGAACATTTGCCAACTCCTCCACGCCAGTTTTTTTTTCTTTTTTTTGTGTGTGTGTGTGTGTGTGTGCAACACTGCACAGCGGACTGGTGCACCAGTGCAGTCAGGTCAGCTGACCTGTCTGCGGGGCCCGTGCAGGGATGTGTGGGTTTTTCTTTGCGCTACCTGGCCAGTCCACGAGCAGCTCTGTCTGTTTCTTGGTCTTCCACATTTTTCCTAGACTTCAACTGTTCCCCTTCACGTGAAATTTTTAATTTTCCACTGAATTTTCAGTCCGTGGAAATCCCGAGCTGGAAGAATTTACGCGTCGTCTTATAGCCTTCCCGTCCTTTGTCAGTTATCTTCATTTTCAAGCTTGCGGTCGGGTGCTTAGAGGAGCCCATGTTTGTTGTGAGTAAGGACAACACCAAGAGGCCAGAAGAGTCAGAGAATTTATTGAGTCTTCCCCTGGCTTAAGTTAACACCTAAACTGGAATCAATCAAGTTTTGAGGCCTTAAAAAAGGGCATTAATGGATCAACTGGAAGGGTGCTTAAACTGCACATTCCGCATTTTCTGTTTTTCTTTTTCCCAAAACTGCTGATCCGGCGAATAAACAGCAATTGTGCATTAAAATCTGTAGAAACATGTCATGTTTAGGTTTCTACTCTGCAGAGGTTCTGCTAACTTTTTTTTTTTTTTCACTCGGAGATTCGGCAAAACATGCAAATTTACTCAGGTGTGGCCCTAAGGATTAAAAGTTCCAAAATCGTTTTTTGAACGAGCTTTGCCACCATCGCCTGTCTGTAGCATTCAGTGCCCTTAGCCCTGGTGTCCGCTTGTCTGTGTGCAGATGACGGGAAGGAGCACCCTCAGACGCAGCCGGGCGTGGTCTGGAGAGTGACAGGCGGCCTCCTCAGCGCCACCAAGGGGGTGGTGGGCGCCACAGCGGGCGGCGTGGCCTGGCTGGGCGGGAAGGGCCTGGAGATCACCAGATCAGCCGTGACCTCCGCTCCGTCCGTGGGGATTGGCCTGGTGAAAGGGGGCGTGTCTGCGGTGGTAGGAGGCGTGTCCTCGGTGGGATCTACGGTGGCCAACAAGGTTCCGTTCACAAAAAAAGCAAAGGACAAAGCAGAGTGAGGATCTGCCCCATGCCCCAGCCCCCTGCCCCCTGCCTCAGCCTTCTGCCCCCAGTCCCCTGCCCCTGCCCCAGCACCCTGCCCCCTGCCCCCAGTCTCCTGTGCCTTAAGACTCATGGTCTCTCTGCTACCAATCAGAAGCGAAACAGAACTCTTCTGTTTGCGTGTGTGTGTGTGTTCGTGTCGGTGTGTGTGCGCTCATGCAGTCGCTCTCCCCTGCAGTTTGTGTGTCTGTGTGTTATTTTTTTCAAAGGCGGCTTTGACTGTTTTTGTGCAATATGGGAGTTATATGCATAATTCACTGCCATTCGTTCCCAGCAACAAACAAACACCTGTTAGCAACCGACAGAGGTGCAATCTGATTACTCATCTCCGAGATGTTTGAGCTCTGGGCTACGGATGTGAGTCACAGATGTGAGCTTCGGGCTATGGATGTGAGTCACAGATGTGAGCTCTGTGGTCTAATTGGACACTAATGGGGTTTCTGTGCGTTTGGGCCTGACCAGAGGTGAGGTTCAGTATGTCATAAAGTCATACCCAGTATTTTGTTCCAATCAACTGGATTAGCTCAATTCTTCAGCCAGGAGGTGGAACTAATTGGTTAAATCAGCTAAGTGAGTTCATGGGAGGAAGAAACGCACGGCAGGACTTTTACTTTCTGAACCCTGGACGCCTTTCTAGCTCTGACCTGACCTGGCCTGGTGCTGCTGGTGCTTCACATCATGGTACATGTTAAAATGAAAAGCCAAGTGATCTACATGTGACACTGCGTAGGGAGTGTTTTCTCTCATAAAGAAACCCATCAGTAAATAAATGAACAGACAGGACCACGTTTCCTTTATAGCAATGCCCTTTTCATCAGCAGTGGCCAAATGGAGAGAGCAGAGCTGAGGCCTTGCGTGGTGTGGCTGTTCCTGGATCAGCGGCTTATTTGCTGACTGCGTGAGCTTAGCATCTCGGATTGGCATACTATTATTCTCAAAGCGAAATAATTTCAGGCTTTTCTCGTGCAGATCTGCTCAGGGTAAACTGACATGTTTTCCATTATATTTGTATTTGAGATTTCCATACACAGTCTGCTTTTTCAGTGCAAATGTTGGGGTTTGTCTCCTCCAAGACCTGGGGAGTCAGTCCGCTGCAGGGGTGCTTAAGTTAACTCCGGTCCTGAAGGGCAGGTCTGCGTGCTGGTTTTTGTTCCAACCAATTACTTCTAGTTTCAGTGTTCTGACCGCTGTATAAACAGTGCTGGTACACTCCTGTTCTTGACCACAGTAAAAGCGTAAGGATACACCTTGCAGTCTGTGGCTGTAGCTGGCACTGATACGAATGTCAGATCAAGATACGATTGAGCCAATTAAATAATTGTGAGCAGAAGTTGGCACAAAATTCTGAAATTAATCAGTCCTTGTTGTGCAACCCTGATCAACAGTGCTGGACTGCTGCTGTGTCTGTGGGTTTAACTCCAGTTGTGGAGGGAAGCAGCGCCTGCAGATTTAACTCCAGTTCTGGAGGGTTGCTGTGTCTAGAGGTTTTTGTGTTTTCTTTTCAATCGGCAGCAAGTTTAGGTCTAGGAAACAAGGTGTATGGACTTTTGGCTGTCAATGTCGTGAATTATGTTCTTTATCACTGAAATGTACGGAAACCCGCAGACACTGTAGCCTTCCAGGGCTGGAGTTAAACCTGCTGACACTGTGGCCCTCCAGGGCTGGAGTTAAACCTGCTGACACTGTGGCCCTCCAGGGCTGGAGTTAAACCTGCAAACACTGTGGCCCTTGATAACCAGCGGACACTGTGGCACTCCAGTGGAGGGAACAGCAGCGCCTTTGGCCCTTCCAGGGTCTGGGTTAACTGCAGATGTTTCCATCGCAGGACAGTAGGGTTGAAACCAGTGAGGACTTGGCGCTCTGCTAGACACGAAGTGAAACCAGCAGACACTGTGGCCCTCCAGGCCTGGAGTTAAACCTGCTGACACTGTGGCCTTCCAGGACTGGAGTTAAATCAGCAGACACTGTGGCCTTCCAGGCCTGGAGTTAAACCTGCAGACACTGTGGCCCTCCAGGACTGGAGTTAAACCTGCAGACACTGTGGCCTTCCAGGACTGGAGTTAAATTAGCAGACACTGTGGCCCTCCAGGACTGGAGTTAAACCAGCAGACACTGTGGCCCTCCGGAGATGGAGTTAAACCAGCAGACACTGTGGCCCTCCAGGACTGGAGTTAAACCTGCAGACACTGTGGCCCTCCAGGACTGGAGTTAAACCAGCAGACACTGTGGCCCTCCAGGAGAGGAGTTAAACCAGCAGACACTGTGGCCCTCCAGGAGAGGAGTTAAATTAGCAGACACTGTGGCCTTCCAGGTCTGCTGTTTGAGATCCCTCATCTATATGCTCTTTCCTTGGGATACATGACATTTTACGGACATTTGTATTTTCAGTGTAATAAAAGTGATATTTTAAAATACTAACAGGGTCTGAAGGTGTTCAGCTGTTGTCCCTGTGGAGGTGATTGGGGTAGTAGGGTCACAACCATTGTACTCTGGCTACATTTGCTGAATGAATAAGCCATTTAAAACTGGTGGTAAAATATTGGAGTTGATTTGGATAGTGAATATTGAATTAATTGGTTGTAGTTGTTTTTGAGGCAAATGTGGATGAAAATGTGAAACATTTAATGTGTTTCTTCAGTCCGGTGGGATTTCTGATGATGAGGAGGATGATGAAGTGCCATGATAATGACTGAACACATTCTGTGAATGTTGCCATGTGACAAGATTCCAAGGGCTGCAATGTCATTGACAGTGTGTTAATGAGCTAATTATGAGTCAGTGATTGAATGAGTGAATGAGTCAGTGATTGAACACACTGAAACAGGAGTAGCTTGTAACCTAAATCCAGTAGGACGGCCACATCTCACCTCTCCACACATTTTACCACATTTAACCTGTAGTGCGGATGCCACAATCTCAGTTGAAACTTCTCTCTCGACACATAATTTCATTTCTTCACCATGTTAACACCCGGAAATTTGCTGTACCTAAAATGACAGAGGTTACACGAGTCATGTCTGTTGAGACTTCTCCGGGGGTCCACGTAATCTTGTGTTCCACAGGTCCACAGGAATGGCTGGGTATTGCTATGATGGATCAGTGCCTGTACGTCAGGACCAACGGCTTATGGTCAGGACAGCAGAGCCCATCGTGTGCAACAGCTCAAACCCCACAGTCAGGCAAGCCAGTTTGTGCCGGTGGCTTGTGCGTTCGCACCTGAAGCCTCGTGCCGAACTTCCGTCGGACCCGAGAGGTGCCGACGCCCCGGTACACCCCCCGGCCACACAGCGCATGGTGTACCGTGGGGTGAGAAGAAGGGGCAAAAACTTGGACTCGAAGGGGTGAAACTTGGGCTTTCAAACTCCGCTGAAGTCTGGAAGTGCCCATGATAAAGCAGTAAGCACTGGACACGGCTTTAGCACAGTGAGGCTGGTGAAGTTATTTTTCCTGGTTCCGGCTGGTGGGTACCATGTGCAGCCCAGGGTCTGAAATGAAGCACGTGGCTTCACCACTATGGACTCCCAGACAAGACTGACTCAATACCAACACCAGGATTCTACTACCGGAACACTCTTAATGCAACTGTAAAATGTCAATCAAGCTGCAAACAGCAAGTATGGAGCAGTGTGGAGTGCTCCCCTAACCAGGAAGGATGCCTTACTGCATAGGCAGGCCAAGTGCGGAGGATCACGTGACGCATGGTAACAAGGCACACCTGGGCACATGCACCTGGGTGAGAGATCTCAGGAGAATGCAGCTATGTGCAAACCACTGTGTGTAGCATGATACGCTGTTCAGCTGAACACGTGATGCAAGTTCAGCTGGTGATTCTGAGGTGCTCCAGGAGAGAGGAAGGTGGAGTAGAGAGAGCTGCTTCTCTTTATCTTTTTCGAAAGCCTTTTTCGGAACCTTGCTACAGCTTAAACAACAACAGCCTCACCTACAGACAGCTATGCTTCACCTATAGGGACACGGCTGAGGCTACTATAGGTATACCAGCTAAACCTGCAGACAATCACAGCTGACGCTTCACCTATAGGGGCACAGCTGAGGCTACTATAGGGAGACCAGCTGAACCTGCAGGCAGCGCTGCTGATGCTTCTCCTATAGGGACACAGCTGAGGCTACTATAGGGAGACCAGCTGAACCTGCAGGCAGCGCTGCTGATGCTTCTCCTATAGGGACACAGCTGAGGCTACTATAGGGAGACCAGCTGAACCTGCAGGCAGCATGGCTGAGGTTAAAACGACAGGCAAATTGGCCGTGAGTAACTGCCTTCGTCAAATTGCTGTGAAGGCAGTTTACTCTACCTTTGGAGTGACTCTACACAGATGCATGGTCCAGACCCCCTCTGATATTTGTTTTTCACAAATACTTTCAAAAATACTTTTTTTCTTCTTCTTAGTTTTAGTTGTGGTGTTTTTACCCCAGAAAAGTAGCCATTTCACTGCCCCATTGGTCTTTGTATTCTTCATCAATCACAACTAAGTCCATCCGAAATTGACAAAATCGTGCAATTTGTTATTTTATATTCAGACAAATAAAAGAAAATTGGACAAAGAGCAGATGAATTCGCTGTTGCAACAAATTTATTTTCATGTCCTGTTTAAACACGAGCACGACATCACAGAATAGGGAAGAGAGAGAGTATACCAATAATAACACAGTATATTCGCCTTTCTTAAAGTTCTCCTCAGAAATTAACAGAATTTAAAAGAAAATGAGAAGGAAAAGGAAAAAAAGGTTGGTTCATTTTGTTTGTCATAAAGTACAACTACAATAACAATGTACAGCTTCAATAACACAACATATGCATGTCTACAAATTACAATACAGAAACACCCCATTCTGACAGCCTCTACACCAACTGTACAGACACTCGTATCCCAGGAAACGCACACCAAGCGGAACATTTCCTTAAAGCATCGGACACAAAACAGGGTGGTTGAATTCCACAGCTAAACACGAGAATTCCAACTCCTGATTTGAAAATGAACATGCAGTTGTACAGACAAGAAATGTTTTCAACCGCAGTGATTTCTCGGGAGTTGATAGGATTTCACATATCGCTGCAGTACCAACAGTTTAGGAGCAGTTTGTTTGTTTGTTTTTTTCACCTGCAGTGGTAAAACTAGGAGTTGGACAGTCGCCATTTTGTGCCAGAATAACCTGTAGCTGCCTCGGGTGTTTCACACCGCTTTAACACAGGGCAGTTTAGCTGAACAGCAACTGACAGTTCAGCCAAAATGAATGCGTTTTCCTGAGGGATCATAGGGCAATAAATCTGAGGGAAATACTAAAATGTAATCTTTTGTATTTTGACCACATGTAGTGTAACTATTCCCAGCTATTTTTATATCAAAATATTAAGGTCTACAAGAGTTGGGGGGGGGGGGGTAACTATTTCTTGACAGCAAACAAAGAGACAAAATAGATGCTGGTAACCAAATGAACCATGCACTGCACAGCCTTTTAAAGGGAGGGCAAATTCCCATCAATTCCACTTCCTTTTAAACATACTTAGAACGTAAGGAATGTTTTGTTGTTAAGGGCAACGAGACGCAGCTGTTGCGTTAAGTGTGCTGTGTTTAAAACGATAAAACCTGTCCAATCACATATCTGATACAGATGTAGGAACTAGTGGCTAAAAGGCTCATACACAAAAGTTTTGTTGTCTCAGCTTAATCCCATGTTTTTTCTTTTCCGTTTTTATTAAAAATATTTGTAAAATGTACAGACGTTTTTTTTTTTTTTTGCATTCCCTCGTTGACACTTTGTATCACTCATGAGTATTTGACCACAGTATTAATATGAATAACAGTTTTTTTTTCAGGAAGCTTCTGTTCTCTTGTGCTTCCGCATGAACACGAACAGCAAACGGCCTTTCGGAGAAAGGCGAGAACGAGTTGCTAGCTTTGGACGGGGGCGCGAAACGGGGAGAAACAGACTGCTGGGAAACATAACGAGACCTCACAGAGCCCGTGACGCAAAACAACCTTCACGCCTGACCGCGGAGCAGCTGCTGGCTAAATCTCCGAACAGCCTCGAGCAGTCATCGCCCACCAGTTGCTCCCGGGAGGGAAAACGCATCACAAACCATTTTTATCCAGGTCAGAACGCTGATGGCTGGGATATTAGAAAAGTGTAATCGTCCGGAGTCTTTTGTTAGCGGCTTCGCTGGCGGTACAGTAACTGCACTTTCCTCACTGTTCCTTCAGACAGTAATAATCGAGTGTTAATGCTGCCCAGGCTGTTCCAATGCGGACATGTACGGAACCCCTTCCCTTCCCGGTCAGCAGCTGCAGTTCCTTCATGTCTGCGACAGTGATGAAGCTAATCTACAAAATCACATATAGCCTATGCAGTATCAAAATATATATATATAATAATTAAGATGTATTTTTATGTACAAAAACACTTGCATGAGCTCATGCTAAGTGGACACAATCACGATGTAATGCGAGTCAATATGTAGCCAGTACAATAAAAAAAAAGACTTGGGCACTAGGAGCTATGACGAGGAAAAAAACCAGAACTGAACACCCTGGTATTACTGCAGTGTGCTACTGGACCAGTAGGGGGGCGCCGGTAAGTTACCAGCTGATAATAAGCAGCTTATTCCTACGCGCATTCTGTGGTCTCTGCTTTTACAAAAGCAGCGGTCATAAGAACGTACATGGGAATTAAGGTGCTTATTTTTGAATATTTCTTGATTTTTTTTTTGGGGGGGGGGTGGTTTTGTTCCTAGCACATGGGGGAAAAAAAGACTAAAATGCTAATGACCTTTCTGAGAGAAGCTGCCCATCATCCCGGTACATTCCACACAGTGTCCCAGGGGCCAAGGTTTGGCCAGCATGAAAGGGAAAGTGAACTAACTTCTGATAAGGGCTAAAAGCATGTTGCTTTGATGCAAGTTGTCTCCTATAGGCTTGCAGGTTACAGCTGCCCTGGGTTCGAACCCAGAGGAACAGAACTGGTGAGGGGGAAAGGGAGAGGGGGGTGCTGCAGAGTGGTGGGGTTCAGACTGACCTCTGACCCTGATGACCTCACTCATCTTAAAGTGACCCAGTCAGCTCTGCCACCAGCCCACTATCTGCCCACTAACACCCCCAATTCTCTTCGAGCTGAACCCCCAAGTGTTTTCACCCAACCATCCAAAGCTTAGCCACTCTCACATTTACACCTTTGAATGTGACCGTGAAATCTTCTCGAGATTCACATGGGGCACAAAAGGTTGAATCTTAAGAAACTGTATACACAATCGGCACAGAATAAGAAATGCAAACATTCTCAGTAAAATTAAGGTAGAAAAGTGGATCTTGTGGATCTGTGTCTCCCTGGTGCGCCTTGCGTCCGTGCTGAGCAGGGACTTGGTGAGGTGCGGACCGATCCTGCAGACCCTAGCTCCTCTGTGGGGAAAAAAACACATTATGCGTTCAGCCATTTTATTCCCCCCCCCCCCCCCCCCTATTTCTCCCAAAAGAAATTGGCTTATTGACTTCACACAAAGAGAAAGCAGGACCTGCTCCAGCTAAACCTCTTTATTAGAGAATGTTGACGATGTAAAAACAGTGTTTTCGGCCGCCGTGGGCCTTCCCCAGGTGCACTGTGGGAGTTGTGACTCTTTCCAAGGCAGTGGCAGAAGCAGCAGGGTGACTCAGCTCTGTGTAACTGCAGCCCCTGTGGTTCAGCTGGATGCACTGTGCTCAGGAGTAACCCAGGCTCAGGCTTAATCCTAGGCTCAGGTATAGGCACATCCAGGTGTAACCCTGGTCAGGCTCAGGTATAAACCCTGCTCAGGTATAACCCAGGTTCAGATGTAATCCTAGGCTTAGGTATAAACCCTGCTCAGGTATAGGCTCCTCCAGGTGTAACCCTGGTCAGGCCCAGGTGTAAACCCTGCTCAGGTATAGGCTCCTCCAGGTGTAACCCTGGTCAGGCTCAGGTATAAACCCTGCTCAGGTATAACCCAGGTTCAGATGTAATCCTAGGCTTAGGTATAAACCCTGCTCAGGTATAGGCTCCTCCAGGTGTAACCCTGGTTAGGCCCAGGTGTAAACCCTGCTCAGGTATAGGCTCCTCCAGGTGTAACCCTGGTCAGGCCCAGGTGTAAACCCTGCTCAGGTATAGGCTCCTCCAGGTGTAACCCTGGTCAGGTATAGGCTCCTCCAGGTGTAACCCTGGTCAGGCCCAGGTGTAAACCCTGCTCAGGTATAGGCTCCTCCAGGTGTACCCTGGAACTCACCTCAGTGTTTTGTCGTGGTATTTTGCGTGAGGAGCCCCGTGTTTCGTCTTCCCCTCCAGGCCCACGTTCCGACTCCAGCTCCCTCTTCCCCCCGGGGTGACTCAGACGGCCTGGAGCACAAAACCCACCCAGCGTGAAAAACCCCCACAGCCTGAAATCCCCCACAGTCACTCCATACCATAGACTGCATAAAAATAGCAAATTTATACAAACTCCTGCCCATCTTTCCAGAAACAAAACCCCTGCCCTCTCCTGACCCCCCCGTCCTCCTTCCTGACTCCACCCCCTTCCTCCTTCCCGACTCCGCCCACCTGTCCTCCCTCCTGACTCCGCCCCTGCCCTCCTGACTCTGGCCAGGCAGGCCCCTATCTGGTACCTGGGTGCTGTGGCACAGCAAACTCGTGTGCACTGCCGGGCTGCTGGAGCCGGTGGGCTGGATCCGCCACAGTGGGGAAGCCTGGGGGGACAGACAGGGCCATGGTCAAACAGAGAGAGGGGTACAGAGCAGTCAAACAGAGAGAGGGGTACAGAGTGGTCAAACTGAGAGAGGGGTACAGAGCGGTCAAACAGAGAGAGGGGTACAGAGCGGTCAAACAGAGAGAGGGGTACAGAGCGGTCAAACAGAGAGAGGGGTACAGAGCGGTCAAACTGAGAGAGGGGTACAGAGTGGTCAAAAAGAGAGAGGGGTACAGAGCAGTCATACTGAGAGAGGGGTACGGAGTGGTCAAAAGAGAGAGGGGTACAGAGCGGTCATACAGAGAGAGGGGTACAGAGCAGTCATACTGAGAGAGGGGTACGGAGTGGTCAAAAAGAGAGAGGGGTACAGAGCGGTCAAACTGAGAGAGGGGTACAGAGTGGTCAAAAAGAGAGAGGGGTACAGAGCAGTCATACTGAGAGAGGGGTACGGAGTGGTCAAAAAGAGAGAGGGGTACAGAGCGGTCAAACAGAGAGAGGGGTACAGAGCGGTCAAACAGAGAGGGGTACAGAGTGGTCAAAAAGAGAGAGGGGTACAGAGCAGTCATACTGAGAGAGGGGTACGGAGTGGTCAAAAAGAGAGAGGGGTACAGAGCAGTCATACAGAGAGAGGGGTACAGAGCAGTCATACTGAGAGAGGGGTACGGAGTGGTCAAAAAGAGAGAGGGGTACAGAGCGGTCAAACAGAGAGAGGGGTACAGAGCAGTCAAACTGAGAGAGGGGTACAGAGCGGTCAAACAGAGAGAGGGGTACAGAGCAGTCAAACTGAGAGAGGGGTACAGAGCAGTCAAACTGAGAGAGGGGTACAGAGTGGTCAAAAAGAGAGAGGGGTACAGAGTGGTCAAAAAGAGAGAGGGGTACAGAGCGGTCAAACAGAGAGAGGGGTACAGAGCGGTCAAACAGAGAGAGGGGTACAGAGCAGTCAAACAGAGAGAGGGGTACAGAGCAGTCAAACTGAGAGAGGGGTACGGAGTGGTCAAAAAGAGAGAGTGGTACAGAGCGGTCAAACAGAGAGAGGGGTACAGAGCAGTCAAACAGAGAGAGGGGTACAGAGCAGTCAAACTGAGAGAGGGGTACAGAGTGGTCAAACAGAGAGAGGGGTACAGAGCGGTCACACTCACCATGCTGCTGCACTCTACTTGGTCTCGGCTGATCCTCACTGTCAAAGTTTAATAAGATGCTGCCGCTACCGTTGCCACTGGCAACCTTACTCCCCGATACACCTGTCGCTGTGAGTAGGAAAGGGCAAAGTCAGTGTGCATGTGATATGCAATGTGCAGTGTGTTAGTGTGATGTGTGTAGTGTGTTAGTGTGATGTGTGCGGTGCGTTAGTGTGCTGTACGCACTGGCTGTTGCTGAGGTCCCAGTCTGCTGCTCCCCAGGAGAGTACGCCATCATGGCGCCGTTCCCATTCCCGTTATGATTGGTCGGCACTGAGGCCAGCAAACCTGTTAGAGACGGACACCGTGTCAATAACAAGGTCTTGGAGAAAACTGTCAGAAAGCAGAGACTGAACTGTGACCACGTGGTTTTGAAAGTTCTTTCCTTGGGCACAGACCCTCTGATCAGCCAGTTTCCTGTGATGTCACTTCCTGGACTTAACATCTAACCTACTGACTGCTTTGGGCTAGGACATGCAAGTTCAAGGCATTATGACACTGTGCAAGGCATTAGGGTGCTAGATATTAGAACACTGGCCAGTAGACATTAGGATGCTAGGTGCCAGGTATTAGGACACTAGGGCATGCTTACCTAGTCCCCTGTAGCGGGACAGCTGCTGGTAGATCTGTTTCATCCTCTCTATGTTCAGGCGGCTGGCCTCTGCGTGGTTCACCATGGGCTTGGGGTAGTGGATGCCGATGATGCACTTGGCAGCCGCCTGCACCGAATCCGGGGCGTTCCAGGGGTCGTAGATGTACTTGGCGGGGAAACCTCTGAGAACAGGTAAATATCGTCTGCAAGCAGAGGGAGAGATTAAAGCGCAGAGTCTCGTAATGAATACCAGAGAAGCTAACAGACAAGCTACGAAAACCAGAGAGGCTAACAGACAAGCTGTCCACCAGGGGAGAAGTGCTACTCACAACGCTATAAACACGCTCTCACACACACACTGGACTCACACACTCTCACACCCTGAGAAGCGCTTTAAACACACTCTCACACACACTCTGAGAAGGGACAGATGGCTTTAAACACGCTCTCACACACACTCACACACCCTGAGAAGGGACAGAGGGCTTTAAACACACACACACACACACACCCACACCCTAAGAAGGGACAGAGGGCTTTAAACACACTCTCACACACTCTCACACTCTGAGAAGGTCTTTAAACATGCTCTCACACACTCACACACCCTGAGATGGGACAGAGGGCTTTAAACACACACACACACACACACACACTCACACCCTAAGAAGGGACAGAGGGCTTTAAACATGCTCTCACACACACTCGCACACCCTGAGAAGGGACAGAGGGCTTTAAACACACTCTCACACTCACCCTGAGAAGGGACAGAGGGCCTTAAACACACTCTCACACACTCAGACCCTAAGATGGGACAGAGGGCTTTGAACACACTCTCACACACTCACACCCTGAGATGGGACAGAGGGCTTTAAACACACTCTCACACACTCACACCCTGAGATGGGACAGAGGGCTTTAAAAAAGCTCTCACACACTCACACCCTGAGATGGGACAGAGGGCTTGGTTGCAAAAGGAGTATTTTGAGGACAGTACAGAGGGAATTTACCAGAGAAAGGAATGGGTGGCTGATTGGAGCAAAAGAGAACATTAGCTATGTGTATGTGCAAAAAATGTGTAGTTGGGTTCCAGATATTATTACATGTTTTTCGGAATATGCACAAATCTTAAGAGCAGACAGAATTGTCGGTCCTTGATTTGAATGATACCTTCGTACACGAAGGGCTGGGTATAGGAAGTGAACCTGGACTCTATTCAGGCCAAATCAGATTAAAGAGAAATTAAGATTTTTAAAGGTTTTAAACATGAAGGAGCTTTAACTGTCACAAAAAATCTGATTCTGATCTTGTCTCCCTTTAAAATGCAACTACCTTTTACAGTCATATAACCCTCTGCAAATCTACAACCATAGTTATCACAAGTAATATGAGATTTGCAAACAAACAGTTTCAATTTAGGAGGGAGAGAAATCACGATAAAAAGACTGGTATGCGGTTTTACAAACAAATCAATGGTAGTAAACAAGGATAAAATATTAAACATTTGGCCTTATTATATTACATTCCTACTACAATGGAAAATAAATTGGTTGATACATTTATGCTTTCACCAACTTTTAGAATCCAAGAAAAATTCGGGAAGGTGTTTTTCATGTATTGAGGTGCTTGTGAGTGGCTGCTGTACGCATGCTGGCAGTTTGACTGATTTTAATGATGGAGCGTACTTGTATGGCTCTTGATGCAGCTTTAGTATAAAAGGTCTGTTCCTTCAAGATGGAGCCTGCTCCAGAACTGGTACCTTCCCACAAGAATCATGGTGGAAATTAACAAAGTCAGGAGACTGGAAGTCCACACCACCAGCCAATAGGAGCTCGGCGTGAGGGAGGGGCGGAGCCACACAAACCCAGTGCACAGTGGCCCTCAGCAGGAGCTCTCAGCTTTGGGCGTGTCGTCACATCACGTTGTTTTTTTTTTTCTGTTTTTTTTATTAATTTCCTGGACAGGGAAAGGCCACCTACCTACTTGGTCCACCTTACCAGAGCCGGACAGAGGGTGTGGGGGGCCTGCCGCGGACAGAAGCACTTTTTACCCACGGTCCTGCCAGCTTTGAGGGCTACAGAGATTCCTACTATAACACGCGTTAGAAAGCAGAGGCAGTGACCCCAACCCCCAACCCCGCCCTCCTCCTCCCCCACTCCCACCCTGCCCCAGGACAACCCCTCCCAAGCTGTGGGCTGGATAAGAGGTTCAGGTCCACTCCCTGCCCCTCCGACTGCCATTGGTCGCTTTTGAGACGACAGTGATCCCAAGCCAAAGCAGAGAAACCTGCTAACCGCGGAACGAGCAACCCGGTAATCTGCCGCCTGCGATTGGTTGGCCCCTCGTTTTGCCAAAAGGGACAGCAACCATTTCGCCAGGATGCCTCGCAACCTGCCCACTCAAGCTCTTATGGAGAAAGCTGGGGGGGGGTGTCTGAAAAGGAAGGCAGTCTGCCGTCAGAGAAAAGCGACAGGTCTCTCCCCGAAGTGCTGGATTCCACACCATTTACCTTCCGTTATTGGACATCTCCAGGCAAGAAGGACGTCCTCCACATGCAGTGCGAGTCAAAGGGCTAGTGTTTAATTCTCTTGAAGAGGCAGGGCTGCAGTGAACAGGCAGAATGCCATAAAGCGTTAAAGCAAAAAGGGCTAATGGGAAGTGAAGTCCAGAGCCCATTACACGCATAGTCAGAGCGTCGACTCTGGACTACGCCTCCCATCAGTCTCCTCCGCTAAACGCTCCGTGGTGCTCTGCCCACGGAATGCAGCCCAGGTCAGCACTTCCTTACCAAGCGGTTCAAATCCCTTTTGATGAAATGAGATGCTACCAACTTCAAGAACAGGCCACCGCGCCATGACAACGCCTCCACCCGAATCACAGTTAACAGGGCTCCCAGGTGCTTTGGCTGAGAATGGCTTTCGTCTTAAAAGCAATCAATCGCAATTTACAAAGGGGAGAGGGAAAGCTGAACTTTTCACCCAATCCCCAAACCCCAAACAGAGAGCAAAAAACAGTGCCTGACTGCTGGTACGGGAAAAAAATCACACTCACACACCAATACAAAATCTCCCAGAAGAGACTCACCTCATGAAAACAATCTCACAACAGACAGACAGAGAGGGCTGCACATTAATCAACGATCGACTTCACACAATTAACGGCCAAAGGCCAAAGGTTTACAGAAATTCTCGCTAAAATCAAACTGAAAAGAGTCATTTGTGTCATCATACTACGATACTTAACGAAAGCATAGAGAACACATTTCCCTAGAACAAAATTACGCCCTAGAGTCGACATCCAAAACAACAAAAGAACGTCACAGACACGGCATAAATAAGTCAAGGTGACAAAACAAGATGGAGGCTGGCTCTGTCTCAGGCTTCCCTCTCAAGCTGCAGTGGTCTGGAGCTGCACTTACCGGCAGGTTTGGAGGGTTCCCTCCCTCCCTCTCTTTCTTTCTCCCTGTCGCCCCTGTGGGTCTGCGGCTCTCCTGTGGCGGAGGAAGAAAGGCATGCCCCCTCCCCCTCCCCCTCCCGCCCCCCCCGCCCCGTGTGGTCCTACCCGAGACAAATCCTGCTGAAACTTGCCCCCCCCCCCGTGTGGTCCTACTCGAGACAAACCCTGCTGAAACTGCCCCCTCCCGCCCCCCGCCCCCGCCCGTGTGGTCCTACCCGAGACAAGCCCTACTAATCATATAAATCATATAGCACTGCAAAACCCATCGTGTCTTCTTCCAAAAACATATTATTCTTGTAAAATCCCCAGTTTGAGTTAAATACAAGAAGATTCTGGCTAGCGTAATGTTGCCTTATCTCACTTGCTTAAAACTAAGGAATGCTATCCATTCAAAAACATCTTGCCGTTCGTGTTAATGCTTAAATATGAATTTAACAGTGAGATTACTGAGTATACCTACATGTACATAGCCTGAAGTATAAATTACAATTATATTACATTTAAAAAAATGATAAGGGAAGTGGATCAATGTCGAAAAGTTGTCGCCGTTTTTCTTGAATGTTTGCTAAATTTGCAAATATTCCTTTACAGGAACCATAAATTGTTGTGCTATATTTATAGTCTGATCTCACTGCAAATGCATTGGCTCATTCTCTACTAATTATGAAATTATTATTACTATTGTAATATTACTAATAATATTGCTGCAAATGTCCAGTTACTTATTGTCCAACAGACAACATACAGTATTTCACTGCGGCAACCTCACCAAGAGGTGAAAGGCCAAATATGTTCCAAGTATTTCCCAGACGTACAAACTCAATTATTAAATTGCCATAAAACAATAATAGCTAACTACCAAAAACCTAGAAATTACCGCAAGCATTAGGAAGCAGGATCTTCCCATGCTCGGCACAAGTTTGCCAAAATGAGGCAATTCACACCCCCGTCAGAGACGAAAAAAGCGCTGTCTTCACCCGCTTCTGGAGAAAGGTGTCCCCCGCTAACTGCCTTCCAGGTCAGAAACCTGTCGGTCCCAATCGGTGCGTGTGCTGCGGTGTGCGGGATCAGTGCTGATTGGACGCCCGAAGCCGAGTTCCCGTGAGTTGATTGGCCGACAGAGGTGGAGGTGTGTGAGCGGTGAGTGGCACCCCTGGGGGGTGTGTTTAAGGGGGGGGGTTGGGGGGGGTGGGAGAGGGGAGGTGAGGGCGGGGGACACCCACCTGATGAAGTCGCCGTTGGGGTCGGTGCGGCGACCGAAGCCCACGGGGCAGTAGCAGTGGAAGAACTGCTGGAAGAAGGAGCTGCAGGAGAGCCACATCCAGCTGCCCGCGTTCACGCTCCAGTCTGCGTCCAGCAGCAGCTCCTCAAACACCTGCAGGGGCACATTTCCA
Source organism: Anguilla rostrata (assembly GCF_018555375.3). NCBI lineage: Eukaryota > Metazoa > Chordata > Actinopteri > Anguilliformes > Anguillidae > Anguilla > Anguilla rostrata. The sequence continues at coordinate 37,785,277 of NC_057943.1, read as the reverse complement.
CGGTCACCACGGGCACAGGCAAGGTCTGGCCACGCCCAAAACAGCTCCCCACTACACTCAGGAAAGCCGGGTCATGAAGGCACACTGAACACAAACCTGCTTGCACTGGGACACAGGCAGAACCCAGAGAACTCAGAACAGTGTAGATAGGGCACACGGCCCTAGCCCTCACCTTCATGCTCTGCTCATGGCCCCTCCCTCCCCATGGCCCTGCCTACCTCATGGCCCCTCCCTCCCCATGGCCCTGCCTACCTCATGGCCCCTCCCTCCCCATGGCCCTGCCTACCTCATGGCCCCTCCCTCCCCATGGCCCCGCCTACCTTATGGCCCCTCCCTCCCCATGGCCCTGCCTACCTCATGGCCCCTCCCTCCCCATGGCCCTGCCTACCTTATGGCTCCTCCTCCCATGGCCCGCCTACCTCATGGCCCCTCCCTCCCCATGGCCCTGCCTACATTATGGCCCGCCCTCCCCACGGCCCCAGCCCTAACCTTCATGCCCTCCTCATGGCCCTCCCTCCCCATGGCCCCGCCTACCTCATGGCTCCTCCCTCCCATGGCCCCGCCTACATTATGGCCCCACCCTTCCCACAGCCCCAGTCCTCACCTTCATGCCTCCTCATGGCCCCTCCCTCCCATGGCCCGCCTACCTCATGGCCCCTCCTCCCCATGGCCTGCCTACATTATGGCCCCGCCTCCCCACGGCCAGCCCTAACCTTCATGCCCTCCTCATGGCCCCTCCCTCCCCATGGCCCGCCTACCTCATGCTCCTCCCTCCCCATGGCCCGCCTACCTTATGGCCCCACCCTTCCCACAGCCCCAGTCCTCACCTTCATGCCCTCCTCATGGCCCCCTCCCTCCCCATGGCCCTGCCTACCTTATGGCTCCTCCCTCCCCATGGCCCCGCCTACATTATGGCCCCACCCTTCCCACAGCCCCAGCCCTAACCTTCATGCCCTCCTCATGGCTCCTCCCTCCCCATGGCCCCGCCTACCTCATGGCTCATCCCTCCCCATGGCCCCGCCTACATTATGGCCCCGCCCTCCCCATGGCCCCAGCCCTCACCTTCATGCCCTCCTCCCAGCTGATCCACAGGTCCCCCCTGGTCAGGAAGCAGGCCACGGCGTGGCGGGCCAGGTGGTGGATCCAGCCCTCCTGCCGCAGCTGGGTCATGATGGCGTCGATCCAGGGGAAGCCGGTCTTGGCCTCGGCCCACTTGGCCAGCGCCTCGGGGTTGCGGTCCCAGGGGATGCGCACGCAGATGGGGTTGCCCTCCATCTTGTCGAAGCGCGGGTTGGTCGTGGCAGCGGTGTAGAAGAACTCGCGCCAGAGCAGCTGGCCGTAAAGCGAGAGGGGCGGGGAGCTGTTCTTCTTCACCTGGGAAATGCAGGTACGGAACAATTCCAATATAGCATTCATCCCCACACCGATTCCTTCAATTCTATTCTCTCCTTAAATCACTCAGATTCAATTAATGGTATTGGGGACAGTTCCACTTCAATTCAGTTCATTGAAAAATCCCTATAGAACATTATGGCCAATAAAAATGTACAGAATTTCAAATTATGACATGGGTTCATTAAATTAAAATGGAAACGGAACCAATGCTGATTCCTACCAACAGTGGTCACGTCAACACAGGGTTCTGTGTTTTTTATACAGAAAAAACAGCCAAAATGCAGGGGGAAAACAAATACACTGCTTTATATATTTTGTGGTCTTACAATGGGTGATGACCTAGACTTGAACCACAACACAATGACTCCTGTTTCTTTGAGACAATCATCTTTCGGTGTCTGACATTTGTGTGGTTTATTGATCATATTTCCACAGCCGTTGGTAGCATCGTGAACGCCAAAACATTATTTGTATTTTATTTCATCCCTTTAATCCTGCTATTTAATCCCACTTCTGTTACAAGTGTCATAATAAAATTATGAATGACAGACATTTATTGTATTATTGTATTACTGAGTTGGCAAAAATAGTTATTTTTGGACTTGATAAATTCCAATTCCAATGTTTAAGACATGAAATAGAATTGTCCCATGAATTTCACAATGGTATGAACCCCAACCCTGCAGCATTTTCAAGATGATCTACACTGGGCCTCTTGTACCTGCAACTCCGTGGTGCCTTACCTCACGCACACTAGTGTGAACCATTCCTTTCAGTTCAAACCACAGGCCATTACCCCTGAGCTCGGGCAGGACGGCTGCAGGCTGGCTGTACGTTGCGGTAGAAGTATGCAAGTTGCGTATCGTGTGGGAGAAGTATGCAAGTTGCGTACCTTCCGAGAGAAGTATGCGAGTTGCGTACCTTGCGAGAGAAGTATGCGAGTTGCGTACCGTGTGGGAGAAGTATGCAAGTTGCGTACCGTGTGGGAGAAGTATGCGAGTTGCATGCCTTATGGGAGAAGTATGCGAGTTGCGTACCTTGCGGGAGAAGTATGCGAGTTGCGTACCTTGCGGTAGAGATCGGTGAGTTTGAAGTAGAAGAGGCGGCAGGACAGACAGCCAAAGCGCAGGTAGGGGCTGAGGCCGGTGGGGCTGGCCAGCAGCGAGTTGGCGTTCATTCTGGGTCTCTCGAAGTTGGCCACCCAAGCCTGACAGACAGACAGACAGAAGGACATAGTCAGCCTGTTGCCTGGACAACACTTAATTCTCTTAGCAACGCAGTATTTAGCAACAGTTAGCTACCTAGTTTTCCATCCAGTAGTCACCCCTATGGATAACTGAGAGTGTGACACTGAGTTGGAAAGTGCATACTGCATTCCATCATATATCGCCAGTCTGGCTCTGATATTTGTTATATTGTTGGTGGCAGACGTGAACTAAAAAAAGTGTAGATAATGTGCTGTCAGTCTGGATCACTCACTTTATAATAACGAAAGCTAGCTAGCTAGCTACAAGTTAAAAAGCACAAGAAATGGGAAGATTGGGGCCCTTCTTGTCCTCTTTATGAAGAAGGAAATGGAAGGCGCTCTGTTCTGTGGTGCCCGCTCTGTTCCGTCCCGTACTGTGCCTGTGAGGAAGACCACTCACCTTCCTCTCGAGGTGCCTCTCTATCCTGGTCAGGGCCTCCGTCTCGCCCCCCGGCCACACGGCAGACGGGAGGCCTTCCGTGTCGAACCCTGATCGGAGTGCAGATACCAAAATTCAGGGGACAAGCAATACCCAGCATGCCTGGCGAAATAATACCTATATGTGCGTGTATGTGTGTGTGCAAGCGCGCGCGTGTTTGTATATGCGTGTCTGTATATGCGTGTCTGTGTATATATGTGTGTGAGTGTGCGTGTACGTGTGTGTGTATATATGTGTGAGTGTGTGTGTGTGTGTGCGAGTGTGTGCGTGCGTGTATATACGTGTGTGTGCGTGTGAGCATGTGTCTTACCCAGCTCTTCCAGCGAGGGCACGCCGTACTTGTCTCCGTGGTCGTCGGCGACGGGCGTGACGCAGCGCCCCATGAAAGAGGCACACAGCGGCTCCACGGGGGGCTCGGGGGGGTCCATGCGGCTGATCAGGGTCTGGAAACGCTTGTAGGTGAGGGGGGGCTGCCCGCCATTGAGCTCGATCACCCTGCAAAAGACAACCCCCCAGGAGAGTGAGCATCAGGACAGTCACTCAGGAGAGTGAGTATCAGGACAGTCACTCAGGAGAGTGAGTATCAGGACAGTCACTCAGGAGAGTGAGTATCAGGACAGTCACTCAGGAGAGTGAGTATCAGGACAGTCACTCAGGAGAGTGAGTATCAGGACAGTCACTCAGGAGAGTGAGAGTGAGTATCAGGACAGTCACTCAGGAGAGTGAGTATCAGGACAGTCACTCAGGAGAGTGAGTATCAGGACAGTCACTCAGGAGAGTGAGAGTGAGTATTAGGACAGCCCCTCAGGAGAGTGAGTAACAGGACAGTCACTCAGGAGAGTGAGTATCAGGACAGTCACTCAGGAGAGTGAGAGTGAGTATTAGGACAGCCCCTCAGGAGAGTGAGTATCAGGACAGTCACTCAGGAGAGTGAGTATCAGGACAGTCACTCAGGAGAGTGAGTAACAGGACAGTCACTCAGGAGAGTGAGAGTGAGTATCAGGACAGTCACTCAGGAGAGTGAGAGTGAGTATCAGGACAGTCACTCAGGAGAGTGAGTATCAGGACAGTCACTCAGGAGAGTGAGAGTAAGTGAGGGGCGTTTCCTACCTGTCCAGATCGTAGAGGGTGTGTGAGGTTTTGACGCAGACTTCCACCCCGGCCTCCATCGCCAGCTTCTTGATAGCAGCATCCCGCTCCTTGCCGAAGGGCTCCGAGTCGTACTCGAAGGTAAGCCGGGAGATCTTCCACTCCTGAGGAGGAGAAACAGAGCCCGTGCATAAGCAGCTGAGCGGCTTCTCAAGTCTGGCCAAGGGAGGTACGGGAAGGAGCGGAGCAAAGGGGCAGTTTTAGGGTGCAGCAGGATGGGGTGGACTAAGGGGGGTGGGGGGGGGGTGTTATGAGGCGGGGAATTGGGAGGCAGACTGTTGAGAAGACTGCGGGACGGGACTCACCTTAAAGAGACGGGGAAAGACGTTGGCAGGCTGGCCACGGACGACAAAGAGTCGGGAGTTGAGCTTGCGGAGGCTGGCGTCAAGATCTTCCAGGCACTGTAAGAGGAACCTGCAGGACAGACAGGAAGTGGCATCACAGTCCACCCACAAACGACGAGAAACACCACATTCCTACAACACGCACTTTCCCGGAGTCAATATAGGGGCACGTGATGCGCATATCCAGAAGGACATAGCTGCCATCCTGTGACAAAGGCCTACCTGGGGGATGTGTTGTTGTTATGTTGCTTTACAGCACATAAGCCTCAACAATAAATCCAGGATTACGTTCACAATAATGTAATTAAGCTACAGTACACGCTCAGCATAGTGGAATTAAGCTATAATTAAATCTGTCGCCACGTTGTGTGGGGTACTTGAAAACAGAGGAGGAGATTTCTTTGATTGTAAAAACAGGACCACAGCAAGGCTAAATAATCCTGCATAGTATGCCTTGAAGATATGAAATAATCCTTTGTCTCAGACAACTTCCACTTTTCAGTATTCGCTACAGAGAAGAGCAGAGGGCGCTAGCCCACCACGGCGAGGACGCTAGCCCACCACGGTACCAATACAGTTGCCAATTTATCGTTCCTACTTCCTCTTTTAATCACAGGGTCAACCCTTGTGAATCTGAATAGGGACACAGCCCCCAACTGGAACTGTTACCTGTATCGGGAGTGTGGGGGTTTGTGTGCGATTCCACTAAAGGGGGCGCTGGGCGGGGGTGTATCGATCTCTCTCTACATCTGTCCTTCAGCGACCACACGCCCTCTACATCCCCCTCTCTCTCTGCATCACTGCCTGTTTTTCCACAGTGACGTCAGTCTATGCTTTTGTGCCGTTTAGTCCACAATGTTCTGCTACATTTACTACGCAGAGTTACCATCACATTGAGCACTAATGGTTTTAATTGGTATGATGTTTATCGTGGCCTTCGGACCACATTAGTAAAACACAGAAGTGGGCTGACCTCATTGTAGCACACCTGCTCGCTGGGGAAAACATCCGTTCTTGATGTAATCACTTTTGGATATGTAACTGGGTTCCAGATAAATGGAAGCGCAAGAAAATTATGCATATCAAAGATGTAACTACTGGGGTGGACTGAGCCGGTTTTGGTTAGGAATATTCAATGAACTGGTCTATTATGCAGAGGATGAGGCCTTTAAACTGCAGCCAATTATGGACAATCATGCACAATATGATGGCCTACTCCCCAGCCTGGCAGAATCAACAATTCCGGCTTCCTGGAACACTGTGAAACCTCTCCGGAAGAGTGAAGCGAAAGGCAGCACACTGTCCTGGGTGAACTTCCCGTTCGGCCCACTGAAAGATCACAGAACGCTAAGGTGTCACAGAACGTTCTGCCTTTTGGATTAGCACTAAGTGAACAAGCTAAATTAGATAAATCTGCCTCAGCACAGTGTGGGCTGACCCACCCAAATCAAGTGTTTCAGAAATGATGACAATATACAAATCGCTTGCCTGACAAACAATACGTGAACAGCAGTGTTTCTGTTCAACTTCCCTGTTAAAATTCCCTGTTTCCTCTCCCAGGCTGAGGGAGGGATCAGATATGTATTCCGATCAGAGTTCATATATTGGTCGCCAGTAGTACCATCCAATCAAAAGGGTATTATAGATTAATTTCTCTGTCAAGCAGCTTATCTATTTGTAATATACCGATTTTATTATGCCGATTATTTTTTCCTGATTTTGGATTTCTCTAGAAATAATAATATGCTTGTTGCAGTCCTAAAATTGTTGTGAGCTTGACACTCAGGGTCCCCCTGCTCGTTAATGCAGATAGCCTGCTTCTCCAAACAGCGAACAGGTGGCCGCAACTCAGTATATACTGTAAAGCATGCAGACATGGAGAAGAGGTTTAGCTGTTGTTTGGCCAAATGTGAGAATGGGCAGGATGGGTGATCTCGGTGACTTTGACCGTGGTGTGATTGCTGGTTCCAGGCAGAATGGTTCCGGTATCTCAGAAACAACTGCCCTCCTGGGATTTACACACACTACACTCTCTAGAGTTTAGAGAGAATGGTGTGATAAACAAAAAACATCCAGTAAGTAGCAGTTCTGAGGGCAAAAACACCATGTTAATCAGAGATGTCAGAGGAGAATGGGCAGGCTTCTTCAAGCTATCAAAAATGCCACAAATGCTCAAATAACAGCTGTTTTGCAACAGTGGTGTGCAGACAAACATCTCTGAATGCACAATACATTGAACCTTGAAGCAGCTGGGCTACCGCAGCAGAAGACCATGCTGGGGTTCCACTCCTGTCAGCTAAGAACATGATGATGAGGCTACAGGGGAGGCATGATCAACCCTGGTCTTGTGAATCTCGATTTCTGCTATGACATACAGGTGGTAAGGTTATAATTTGGTGTAAAGAGCATGAATCCATGGACCCATCCTGCCTTGTGTCAGGCTGGTGCAGGCTGGTGGTGGTGCAATGGCGTGGGGAAGGTAGCCCCCTTAATGGCAACTGAACATCAACGGAATGCCACAGCATACCCAAGTATTGGTGCTGGACACAGTCTACCCTTTTTCAAATGGATACTTCCAGCAAGATAATGGGCTATGTCAGAAATCATGCATCATCTCAAACTGGTTCCACAAACATGACAATGACTTCAATTTACACCACAGTCCCCAGATCTCAATCCAATAGACCACCTTTGGGATGAGGCGGAAAGGGAGGTTCACAGCAAGAATGTGTGGCCGAAACATCAGCAAGAACTACCATTAGAAAGCAAAAGGCACTGTCACATGTCGCTAAAAGCTCTTACGCTGATGTTCTACCCGTCTGTATGTTGCTCTTACACTGATGTTCTACCCGTCAGTACGTTGCTCTTACACTGATGTTCTACCCGTCTGTATGTTGCTCTTACACTGATGTTCCACCCTTCAGTATGTTGCTCTGGATTAGCGTATGCTAAGTGACTGTAATGTGAATGTAATGTTCCCCTGTGCCGTGCCCTTACTCTGCATGTGCGGAACCAGCAGGCCTTCTAGGGTAGGCTTAAGGCAGAGTGGAGGGATGGCAGAGTAACAAACAATGCTGGCTGCTGTCTTCACCACACCTGTGGCTTTCTAACCTCAGAGGCCAATTGCCTCCACCTAAGCACCTGATTAGCTGGTAAAATTAGCCATGCTCTCCATGTTCCATACATATCTCCATCTGTCCTCCCTTCTTGGAATGCTGCCTGGACAAGGTGGCGACCTGATAATGTTGTAGCGGGCCGTGTTGGCTGGCTGCAGAGTCTGACCTGCCTACTTTAAGACACTTTACAGAAAGGTGCTTCTCAATAAGCCGCCCCAGGCAGCTGTAACTCTTCCACCGTTCAGGCTCTTTCCATTCAGGGAGGGGATTAGAGGCTATTTTTGCGGCTCAGACCTCTCCTTCTGTCAGCAGCCAGCTGCAGAGGCATCTGTTGCCCAGCGTTCCTCTGAAACCCCGTCAACAGGCCAGGGGCACCTGTGCTCCATCTTCACCATCCCCAGCTCCCGCCCCCCTCTAGTTCTCTCTCTCCCTTTTGAAGAACACTCACATGAAAATCCATTCAATTCATTCTAGAACATCGCTTCATTGCCATGGCAACTGACGCTTCCCATTCACCCACAAGGGTGTTGTAAAAGCTCTGCTTGTGTCTGGCTAAAAGCCCGTCTCCATGACACCCTTGTGCTACTTCACCGTACTCATTCAGAAGGTCTGCAATTTCACTGGAGTTACAAAACAACATACAACAAAAACAAACCAGCACACGGAAAATGAGCTTGTCTGATTGCTCGGTAATGTTCGGCCTCAATCTGTCAAAGAACTCAAAGGAAGTCGAGCAACATGACCCCAACTCATCTGTTTAAACGTTTTATAACAGTTAAAAAAACTGCAAATGCAATTCCCAGAAATTACAAGGACGCATGGTATGGTCCACCCCGTCCAAGAGGCGAAGACAGCAGGACCTCTGATGAGCCCGTTTATTGATATACATTACATTACATTACATTCATTTGGCAGACGCTTTTATCCAAAGCGACGTACAAAAGTGCATTTTCATGATCGTAGACAACTGCTGAACACGGGTTCAGCAGTTGTCTACGATCATTAAAATGCACTACAAAATGCATATACCTTACAGTCAAACTAGGACACTGACATTGAACCCTTGAGCGAGGTACTTAACCTGCATTGCTTCAGTATGTACCCAGCTGCATAAATGGATCCAAAGTAAATGCTACGTACAACGTTGCTCTGGATAAGAGTGTTTGCTAAATCCCTGTAATGTAAAATGCAATGTAGACAGTGCAGGCTAAATAGCATCCTGGTCTATCCAATCACCTTGGCTGAACCACCACACCCAATTGTGACTACCCACCTAGATAGTTCTGGCCCCAATAGTTCTTTGCTGACTCAACTATATGAATATTTTTGGCTGATATCAATGAAAGAATAAAACTAAATGTTCAGGGCTGAGTTGCAGTACCACAGTACCACTCCCAACCATACAAGCAGAATACCTCTGCAGCCTTCCTATTGTCAATATTGGGGTGTGGAGTGGCATGTTCCTTTACAATGAAGATGAGATAGAGATGCAAACATCACACAAACTAAAAAAAAAAACAAATAAATAAATAAACAAGCTAAAAAACAAAGCCCATTCACACTAAGGAGCGACAGAAGATGTTGTGTACATGAAAAAAACACTGCAATAATTAGCAGCCCCAGTATGAATCCCCCTCATTTTAGCATGACAAACGCTAGCGTGTTTTACTTTGCCTGCGGAGGCACAAAATGCCTCTTGTGTCTGCGCGTTAGAAGAGAGGAGTATCAAACCAATTAGCCTCTTCAGTCATTGTAGAGGATGAGCGTGAGTCAGCAGGCCACTGCTGACGCAGGCAGCCAGCCCAGCTCCCGTCCGCCCACACGCCTCTACACCGCCTGTCCCCAGTTCTCACAAAAACACTCCATGGCTGCCTCCCTTCACACAAGGCCTTTTCCATCACTGGCAAATTGAGCTATTTGAAAATGGACAGTGGCAAAACATTCAGCAGCAGCCAGCTGAGGACAGTTTAAGTTTAATTGGCGTTGAGAATTGCGCCGATTCCACGAATGACGTCTTGACTCAACCACCAGGTCCAATGTGGAAGACAGACAGACGGTGACCGTGGAACAAGACGTCCAATTTCCTCGGCCTGCAGGCACTTCACCTGTCCTACCAATGTGATTTTCCAGCGTGTTCCAGTACCCATCTCACGCTGTAAAACTCCTGTGTTACGCATATGTTACCCACACCTTTGTGTCACAGGAGTTAAGTATCAAAAGGTTCAAGAAGTGCCACAGAAATGCAAGGATATAGTGGAATGTTCAAGATTTTAAAAACCAACCACAGTGAAAATAGAGGTTTTTGGCGGACGCGACGTAGCATGAAAACTGCACGGTCATTGCACAGTTTACCATTGTCTGGCTTTTTGGAATAAAATTTTTTGAAGGCAAAATATGTCTCAAACAGTGTTGTTTTTGCCAACAGTTTCTGATTTAGTCATGGTCTTAAGTCTTTTGACTGAATCTTATTGTAGTTTTAGTAATATTTTAGTCATGTCTTCTCTTCATTTTAGTCAAGCCAAAAATGACTAAAATCATATTTTTTTTATTTGATGAAAACAACCAATTAGTTTAGTCACATTTTAGTCCTAACTTAATGTTTTGCCACATTTAATGCCCTGCCTCAAGAAAATGGCATGACTATAAAAAGACTTTGTAACATACTCAGTGTTTGTGGCAAGACATCAGTTGAGACCGTGTATGTCCCTTTTACATGAGTGAACACTGTTTTACATGCGAATACAGCAATGTCCAGCTGCAGTGTGAACGTCACTGTCACAAAGCAGCGTTACTTAGTGGAAGACAATAAAGACATTAAAGATCAATATAAAACATGAGTTTTATTAAAAAACGCATAGATTTTGTTGATAAAATTTTCTTGACTTAAATAAATAAAGGTAATTGGACAATGTAACTGCATGCATTTGTTTGGACAAACATTATATTTGATGTCATTACAGCAATCCAACCTGAGTAAACTGTATGTGAGTGTGATCTTTGCCGTGAATATTCTCCAAGTGTCAATGTACAGGGTATATGTATCCACAAGTTTACACAATGTTAATGAACACGGACAGTTTTGCAAAAGAGAACCAATCGGCAGGATTTTCTGTGAGCTAGTTAGTTAGCTTGTTTTTGAGCTAGGTTATTTTACGTAATGCTCAAATACTACTTGATTGTCCATGAAACCTTCGTATATTAGGACTGTTTAGTGTCAAAACATTCCCCGATGGACTACAATCTGACTGCAACTTGTGGACATTGTTCTCCATTGACTTGCAAGCAAACGCATCAATTTTCAGTTAATTATCGTCCACCAGGTGAGAGTCTGCGGGCAACATCACAATCACACACTTGTATACTTTAATATTTAAAAACCAAGAGTTTTTTGGAGTAATTGGAATGTTCTAGAATGTAAATGTGTAAACCCACCCCAGATTCCCCCAACTTGCCGGCAACCCCCAGCTCAACAATTCGTCTGGCCGTGCACCCTCCACGAAAAATTTGTCTTTGGCGCATTGTGATTGTGATTGTGATTTTAAAAGCTTTAGATCTGTTACGTGCTCCACCGCTGGCATGGGTGCTGAGACAGACGGGAAGTACTGGAGAAAGGGCACCTGCTGCGCATCACACCTGGAGGTCCCTAATATTCAGACCAGGATCCAGGTACAGCATTTACACGGTAAAGAACGCCTCACCTGCCGCGCATCACACCTGTAGGTCCCTAATATTCATAACAGGACCCACATACAGCATTTACACTCTAATTAACGCTTCACCTGTAGGTCCCTAATATTCATAACAGGACCCACATACAGCATTTACACGCTAATTAACGCTTCACCTGGAGTTCCCTAATATTCATAACAGGATACATGTACAGCATTTACACACTAATGAACGCCACACCTTAGCTCGGCCGGGACGGCTGACTGCGGCCTGACTCGACTCTTTAAGCCTCTCAGTTTTCTTTAGTGGAAAGCGCTTCTCAATAAGCCGCCCCAGGCAGCTGTAACTCTTCCACCGTTCAGGCTCTTTCCATTCAGGGAGGGGATTAGCGGCTATTTCTGCGGCTCAGACCGCTCCTTCTGTCAGCGGCCAGCTGCAGAGGCATCTGCCACCCAGTGTTCCTCAGGCCATTCACCAAAGAGGAGGAGGAGAACCATTCATAAAAAACACTCATTTATGGCACAATTATAAACATGCACTGCCTTCAGAAAGCATTCACTTCCCCAAACACATTTTGCGCCGTTAGACCTTAATGTTTTAATGCATCAAAATGCACCCCCCCCCCCCATCAGCAATACAATAAATCCAACTCTGTCAGTGCTGTAGCTGGTATAACTCTGTCAGTGCTGTCTGTAGCCAGTGTAACTCTGCCAGTGCTGTAGCTGGTGTAACTCTGTCAGTGCTGTCTGTAGCCGGTGTAACTCTGTCAGTGCTGTAGCTGGTGTAACTCTGTCAGTGCTGTAGCCGGTATAATTCTGTCAGTGCTGTCTGTAGCCGGTGTAACTCTGACAGTGTTGTAGCTGGTGTAACTCTGCCAGTGCTGTAGCCGGTGTAACTCTGTCAGTACTGTAGCCGGTGTAACTCTGTCAGTGCTGTCTGTAGCCGGTGTAACTCAGTCAGTGCTGTAGCTGGTATAACTCTTTTAGTGCTGTCTGGAGCCGGTGTAACTCCCAATTCCACTGTAACAAACCTAAACACACACACAAACACACACACGCACAGACCACACACACGCACACGCACACACGCACACAGACTGCACACCTCAAATGCACTCGCTACGCACACAAAATAGGAGTAAACTGCTGTTTACAGGAAGTGACAGGATGTGAGAGAGCCAGGCCCATCCACCTCCGTGTCTGCAGAGATGTGTGCTCTCACAGGCATATTTACATTTGGAGGGGGCGGGACAAACCCAAACAGCCAATTCTCACCAATACAAGTAAATATGCCGTTGCTGACAGTAAGGAACCTGGAACCCTGCCCTCCCACTGATCCCCCAGAGATACACGAGTATGCGGAAGATAACTGCCGGAAACCAGAAGAAATAATCATTAACCCATCCCCCCCCCCACCCGCATCTGCATCCACAGCATGCATGTCTGTGATACCTTCCTGTGTTTCCCGCAAAAGACTCCCCCTACTTGCCGACAGTACCCCTCCACCCCCCCCCCCCTCCCCCCCCTCCCCCAGGGCAGTCTGGGTCAGCGGACCCCCAGTCATGTTCGCTGGCTCTGGGGCCTTATATAAGCATCCTGCCCCAGATCCACGCGCGCATGCGCTGCTCCCAGACGGGGGGAGACCTTTAGCCCAGTAACCTCCTTTCAGCGCAGCAAGACAACACGGCCCAACTGCAGCCACATTTCCCACACGTGCGCCAGAATGTGGACAAGCTTCCGACAGGTTTAACCAGCCTGGAGGACACAGGGACACCAAACGTTGGGGGGTGGGTGGGGGGGGCGGGACGAGACACAGGACAGGTCCAGCAACGCTAACAGACAGACTCCCGCCATGGGCTAGTTCCATTTCTTCAGAAAAACAACAACAACGATAACATCACCAGCACCTCATATTTCAAACATTTTCTATATCAGATCCTCTGGATGGGATGAAAAATAAACCTAACAGTACTTTCATTCATCAGAGGTTGCCTAGCAACATGGTGTTCTTTTGAACCTCTCTGAAAATGATAACAATGATGCAGAAAAAAACTCTAAGATGACACATCGCCAGTCACCACATTTAAAGCAGTGAGAGATTAGAGTACCAGTCACCACATTTAAAGCAGTGAGAGATTAGAGTACCAGTCACCACATTTAAAGCAGTGAGAGATTAGAGTACCAGTCACCACATTTAAAGCAGTGAGAGATTAGAGTACCAGTCACTGCATTTAAAGCAGTGAACTGTCCCACTCACAAAAATGGCCTTCGGACCCCGTCGTTGCTCGTCAGAGGAGTATTCGGGACGTAGACTCTAATGGTCACCCATAAGCGCGCCCTCACAACAAACACATACGTCTGTACAGAGAACCTCCTCACAAACGTACTGTTCATCGCCTTTTTCAAACGGGAACAAAAGACGCCTTTAGACTGACACAACACTACATCCAGCGGGAAACAAAGCAACTTGATGGACGTAGTTCCTGCGGGTGATCCAAAGGCGGTGATTGGAAGTGCTGCCGGTTTTCCCTCCAATAACTGACAGCTGATGGCTGTTCTCTGGCAGCGGAGGGAAGGTGTCAATCTGTCAATCACTCCCACTTGACCAGGATGAACATGGCAAGTGGGAGCCATTACACTTCCCACGTCCACCTCCAGGGCCTTTCCTTTCCCAGTCCTGCACCATGGGAGGCCGTTGAGCAAAGGCACTATTTGCCCAAATTCGGGCTTTACAGGAATCTGTTAAAGGTGAATTCCTTGTAAGAAGGGGTCAGGGCTGGACGACAGTGGGAACTGGATTTTGGGCGCGTAGTCCAAAGACAAGGGGACCAGGGGCTCCCTCTCTTGAGGTGGGGACAGAGCTGTGAAGCTGCAGGGCATCTAAGATGGGCCAGACCTTTTTTCCCACATCCATTGCTCACACGACTCCTCACACGGGCAGCAGAATGTGCCGGAACTGCCAGTGAGTCACAGGGGAGTGGAGCTCAGAGAGCGCGGGCTGTGCTAGGGCTGTGCTAACGCTGTGCTAACACTGTGCTAGCGCTGTGCTAACCGCTAGTGAACCCGCGCAACCTTCCCCAGCATCGCTGCCCTCAAGAGCACAATGCCAAAGGTTGGGACAACTTGGTAAGAAATCAACAAGTCAAAGCCAAATGTATAATTGCCTGAATATGGCAAAGTTTGCCAGTGACATGAAGTGCACTACAAAATAAATATTGAATAGGCCGTAATAACTTTGAACTAAACATTGATACCATCTGGTACCATTAGATATTAAAAAATGTTCAAAATCATTAGATTAAATTAATCATGAGATGAATATCCAGATTAAGCATTCCATTATGAAAGTGAATCTACTACAAACAATAATTAACTGCATAAACAACAGTGACAGATAGCTAGCCATAAAAGTGGAGACATGTCACCACTAGATTACTTGCCTCATCCTTTTAAATGAATGAGATGCCATATAAACTCATTTGGATGGTCTCCAGTCAGTTGTTGCCATGAAAGTTACAACGTCATTGGCTGCAATCTCATGATGTTCTGGTCAAGACTACTACTGTACTAAAGATCTGATTCTACAGTAGAACCATCCGGCATGAACCCCACTTTGTAAGCTTTATTTCTGCTCACACACAACTCAACTATTGTTCTAGCTTAGTGTATCGGAATGAACTGAATTAAGAATTTTCTCTGAATCATCGTTTGCCCAATTGGGCAGGTGGCTGAGTACGTGTACCTGGTTTCACTCACAGTGAACTCTGTCAACAGGCCGCAGGCCGAAAGCCATGACAAGACCTCTCCGTGGAGCAAACAGAGTAACACAATTAGTTGTAGCAAAGCAAGTTGATTCCAGAAGAAATGAAGTCTTTTTGCATGGTCATGATAACGGTCATAGTATGACCTTGAAATAAAACAAAAACAAACGATGGAAATAACTGGACAAACAAACCTACAACGCCAAATGCAAGCCAAGGAACACTGCCCTGAAACTCTTCGTGTGTGCTAAAGGGAGCCGGTTTTCGGACAGGGCTGGTGTGGGCCAGGGGATCTGACGGCGTTCGAGGATTGGCGTGTAAGACCAGCCATCCAGTGGACGGCTGAGCCGCCATTTCCTGCAGAACTAGGCCCACACAGGCAAGCCTGCCTGAAAGTGGGTCATCGCCATGACAACCAGTGACTCATAGAAATCTGATATGGTGGCACACTAACCTACATTCGTCCTATGATGCTGGTTAATTTGGTTGACTTTTTTTCGCAGTTGATTCTTTTTGACAAAATGAGCGGCCTTTCTGTAAGGTATATGTAATTACTGTGGTAAAGGGAAACAATGGCGGACGGATTCGAGTTCAGAAAAAAAAAACCTGCCGTAAGAGCAGACAGAAATATCACATTTTTGTGTGCTCACAGCCCCTAAAATGACTCACAAATCTAACACAACGGATAAGAATTACAGACATTAAGAATCAGAAACTGAACACCACGATCGACAAGTAGTTTGATGATATTTTGCGCATTTAAGAGAAGCTGAGAAAAATGTGGATTTTATGAGAAATTCTAAGAGTAACAAAGATCACAGTCCCCTTAGTGCTCAGTAGCCTGTGAGGAACGTTGCTGATCACCAAACAAACAGCGTGAGGAGCGTTGCTGATCACCAAACGAACAGCATGAGGAACGTTGCTGATCACCAAACGAACAGCGAGAGGAACGTTGCTGATCACCAAACGAACAGTGTGAGGAACATTGCTTAGCGCCACACCATCTGCCCTGTATCACACAGCACTTCCTGAAAGCATATCAATTTAAAACCTGCCAAATGTTTCTCCTTTTCGCCCTCTCAACATCTCAGACAGGTACGGGTGTTTCAATTGATCCTCACCTTACGTGTCATCAAGGTGAGGATCAATTGAAACAAGTTTAATTTTCTGAACCCAGATGTTTTAACTGTTATCACCCTCATTTGACATCCGGCATTCTGAATACTGAACACAAGTGCATCAACAGTTAAAACACCTCACTTATCCAACATGTAAAATGTATTTATATGATTTAATTTGGTAATTATTAATCAAAGATATCAATTATCAATTAAATCGCTGAATTCGGTGATAGGCACAGCAAACTGTTTGGATCAACCTTTGTCAAAATGTACAATTCACAACCATGCAAAATTAAATGTATTAAGTTACAATAAATATTTGCATCTAATTCAAAGATGACGTTCAACTACCTTAAAACAATTAATAAAGGTTACAGACATACAAAACCAAACTATAGCTTATTTGTCCCAAAATAATCCAAAATGCAAAAACCAAAAGACAGCAGAATATTCCAAAAGAACCAGAGATGAAATGTAGAACCACAGACCTAGATGCAGATGCCAACTTCCAACTGTCACAAAACTACTTCTTTCCAAGTTTCCCAAAAACTCACTAACTAAAAGAAAGCTGCATATTTTATGTAGCGAAAAACAAGGGGGGCAGTGGCTTGGAGACACACACACACACACACACACACACACGAACGCAGACACACACATTCACACCCCAGGTGGCTAACCCCCCCAGTTCCTGCCCTGTCTCATCTCCAGGTTATGCTGGCCGAACGCTTTGAGGCTTCCTATGGCTGAGAAAGGCCAAACGGTCAATTACATGTCTTACATACAGTTAGAGAAACCACCCCCCCCCCCCACCCCCCAACGTGAGTGGAGGGCGCAGGCTGAGTCACTGCTCACCGAGCTTTAACCGGGACGTCTGAGCGCGCGCGCGCTCGAATTCGCACCGCCGGTCCCCTGACCCGAGCGAGCGTGCCGTTACGAGGCCCCCGCTTCCCCTTTCGGCGAGACCCCCCGTCGAAAAGCAGGTCAGACCACCCGAAGGTTCGCCTGCTCGGACACCTGCTGCTTTCCCGGGCGGGACATGACCACCCCGCAGGGGGTGTTAAAGCAGCACGGGGCCGTAGAGTTAAACTGAAGGGCCACGCGCTAAAAAGCACAGAGATCCTTCTAGCGCCACTCCAGACAGGGCGCGGACAGGAAGCCGGGATTACAAAGCCCGCTTTTAGATCCCATTTCACTTAAACAGAGCTTTATATAAGAACCCTCACGCTGGGGGTCTCGGCCCATCTGTGTGTTTACACCACAGAGGCCCAGGGCGCCATACGATGCACTTCAGAAAGGGGAAGTGACTCTCAGTTTCACTCGGCTCAGAATACACGGCACTCAGTGCACAATCGATCTCACCTCAAAAGGGATGGGGGTGCAGAACACGAAACAATATGAAAGAAGTACACATACACTCATACACACACACAAACACACATCTACATATACACTCATACACACACACAAACACAAAAATACATACATCTACACATGCACTCATACACACACACATCTACACACACACGCAAACACAAACACACAAACACACATCTACATATACACTCATACACACACACAAACACAAAAATACATACATCTACACATGCACTCATACACACACACATCTACACACACACGCAAACACAAACACAAAAATACATAGGCTACATCTACACATACACTATACACACACACGCAAACACAAAAATACATGCATCTACACATACACTCACACACAAGCACACACACACACACAGTGGTCCATTGACATGTGGAATATTTGATCGAAATGCTATATTGGCCAAAAATGGAACCTCACAAAACATATACTATTTATTTACACATTCTCTCTTTTTGACCAAGCCCCACACACAAGCACACAGCACACACACGTACGCACGCACACACACACACACACCTCCGCCCTTGCCAGTTCCCCCTGTCTAAGCCACTCTCACACAAAGGAATAAGGCCGTGAAATGTGTGACCTGGTAATTTGGAAGGCTCGGGTCCGGTCGGCCGTATATAGCACAAAGTAACACAGTCCTGCCGGGCGTATCACACAGTCTGAAACCCCTTTATAACGCACCATTTATTTACCAGCAACTCACACTGCGTCCGAAGCCTCGGGCGCATCGCCCAGGCAGGTGTATGCTCAGATTAGACCCGGCTCCTTCCTGCTCAAACTCACCGGAACGACCTCGTGACCCCGATCCACAGGCACACGTGCTGATGAGTTTAACACCACGGCAACACACTCAGCGGGTTTACGTGATGCTTGAAAAAGCCGATTTATTGTATTAGTCCGGCTAAAACTGGACTTTCAAAAATCATGTAAACACTGTAGTCTGACTGAAATCGAACTAATTCGAATTTTTCAAAGTCGGACTGACATACCTAGATAATGCAGTTGGGGGTCGATTTACTATGGCATGTATACGCTTCAATAGGCCAAAAATTGGCCTAGCCGTTCTGCACATGTTCCGTAATTTACATAGCAACTACCGTGGTGAAGCGGAATCGATAACGTTTCTGAAAATATATACTTTAAAAGATTTAATTCAACCTTCGACTGGGACTTTTGCCGTTTATTGAGGGTGTGACAGAAAATTTTGGTGACGCTGATTATAATCGAATGTTTTCCACGTACGTTTGATTGAGCAAGTACCATTCAAACTACATTTTTATGGGTTAGTGCTGTCCGATTGTGCTAGCTACTTCACATTAACCTTGTACAGCGATCAATAAAGGCTAACAGCACAGTGCCACTTAATTATTGTCACTTCTATCACCACTGTAATTAACTTTTCTATGAGAAATGCATTGTCGAGCTCACGTACATTCACTGCTGGCGACATACTAAAACTCTGTTTTGCCGTCATGGCATATCATGGCGAAAAAAACACATTTCTGGACGGACGAGGAGACCAACTACATGCTATCGGAACTAAAGTAGTGAAATATCCTAAAATACATGGATGGAAGAAAAACGCGGAATGGAGAACTATTCAAAAAAGTTGCGACAAAATTGGAGGAAGCAGGATTTATAAGAAGCCTTCGTCAGACACACCTCTGGTCAATAAATCGATTCTTTCCGAGTCATGTATATTGGGACAACGACAATAATCCAATTAAATCTCATCTTTGGCCAAATCGAGCTATTAATATAGATCGATTTCAACTGCATGTAAATGCACTGTCTGTCTCCTGGACGCTCCCATAGGTGTGCCAGACTCCTGTACAGAATTCACCAGAACTTACCTCCATCTGTTGACCCCAAGGTTGGAGGAACCAGCGAACCATGGATCTAGGAAGTAGACACATCGTACTGTGCCCGCCCCCCGCACTGCTTCGCGGAGCGCTGGGTTGTCATGGAGTCGCAGACCCTTCCGGAACCAGTGGATGGAATTCGGGGCCATAATCAACTAGGGTGATATCAAAAGAGACAAGTTCTGTCAGCATTAAACAGGCTAAATTAATGTTCCGCTACAAGTTGCACACAATCCACCTACAATTCTGATCCTGACTGAGAGTGCACTGTCTGTTCCTGGAAATCCATTCCCTCCCTAATGGAAGAGAAATATGTTTTTTTGTATGTAAGGAACAGTATAACTTTATAATGTTAATATAGGCTGTGTATAATCAACTCTACAGGACTGCCATTTGAGTTTGGGATGCTAAACAGTTCCCCAAGAAAACTGGGATTCAAATCTAGTCTCAATAAGCAACTGCTGCTTCAAATTGTTCCAGTTACTTTTTAATAGAATATATTCACATAACATGACAAAAATCACAAAATTGCACAGCCAATATTTAAGCTGAAACAAGATTAACTTAATACAAGATAAAATAAAATAAAATAAATGCTCATTTTGATGCCGCTATCTTTTCAATCGGATTGCGAGAGAATTCGAAATAAATAAAATAAAATAAAACACAAATATTCTGTTGAAGGCCAAAAGCGCACACGCACCGAGTAGTGCCTTCAAATGTCGCTAGATGGGGTGCTATAACCAAGCACTGCTCTGGGACCGTTATCCGAAGTAATTTCAAGCAGGATTTCCGGCGAACCGTTGTAAAATAGACTAACCGACTGTTAGTTCTTCCATGAATGTGACAACAGCGCCAAACGGGTTTTTAAACTGTCGGACTAACAACCAATGAGCCAATGATTAAGCCTTGTTTTCATTTCCAAAAATCACTGTATTTTCCTTGCTGATGTCATTTAGCCTAGAGAAGCAACAAGTGACTTGCAGCATCTAGTAGGCTACTAGATACTTGTCCAACTGCCTCACGTGGTACGTAAATATGCAATAGCCAATGCCAAAATACACAATATTTCAGACAGTTAAGTAGGATTACACGTCTTCGTTAGGCTATTAAGAATTTAAAAATATAATTATTAAGGGTGGCGCTGAAACATTTTGGTCATGTCAGACCTGACAGGACCACTACAGAGACAATCTCCTTTTTTTCTTTTTTTCTTTTCATTGCAGTGTAGTCATGTCACCAGCCACTTATCAGTAAATGGCAACCCCGTAAAAAAACAGGAAATTGCAACTCAGTGAAGACATGCTCCTTGTCAGGTCAAGTCGCGCGTTGTTGCGCAAATTGGGCATTATGATATGTACAGTAAAAACACAGTTAACATTCAAAAGTAATCTGTCACTTGTTTTAGATTTCGTTGAAATACTAGCCCTTCACTAGAAATGTTACCAGTGATCTAAAGCATGGTTGCAATCGAATACGATTTTGCATGATGGTTTTCATTTATAAATCCTGTTCGTTAAAATCTACAAATGATTCACAAATATTGAGCACGAAATGAATAATATGCTCCACAAACAATGGTACCCAGTGAGAAATTCTAAGATATTCAGGCTAATTGCGCAACAAACGGTAAGGAACTGGACTTGTAACCGAAAGGTCGCAGGTTCGATTCCCGGGTAGGACACTGCCGTTGTACACTTGAGCAAGGTACTTAACCGAAATTGCTTCAGTATATATCCAGCTGTATAAATGGATGCTATGTAAAAAAAGAGTTGTGTAAGTCGCACTGGATAAGAGCGTCTGCTAAATGCCTGTAATGTAACGCAGTATGCGATTTAATTAGACAGTAGGCTAGATAACGCATTTACATTACATTTCTGTCATATTCAACCTATTACCCGGTTGAACATGTATTAAGTATGACACAGGCAAACAATTTCTTCTCGAATATGAACTTGTACATTCCATCCGGAGAAGACGTTAAGTTCACTAATAAGAAAAACCATGTTTACGTTTGTGATCATATGCACAATAGCCTATTGACAATAGCATTTTGACAGTTTTGAAAGATTTGAAAGTTTTGAAAGATAAAACCAATTTATACCAGCACAGCGATGAAAGTGTTGTATGCACCATTAACAACATTCGCTGAAACACGACCACAGCTTGGCGACTGTCAGTATAATTAATAAATTGAAATGTGTCCCTATATCCCCCATGTACCACATAATATAGTTTTTCCGGAGTTAAGTTATCGAGGTGTTCTTTTTTTCCCTTCTATTTAATAGTAATCATTCATAACATACTCTGACTTATTACGCCCGATCCTCATTTGTATTAAAGACTGAACAAACTATTAACTCGGGAACAGCCTCGGGCACTGTACTACCTACGTCATTGTAAATTACGAAAAGTCAATTCACACACAGCTTCCTGCTTCGAACAGAAATTAGGTCAATCAAACCATTTCGAAATTATATTTGACTATCACTGTATGCATAAACGAGTAGACAGTGATCGGAACAAGATCCTCTCCACGACCAAAATATTCTATTTGTTATAACTGCGTGCCTAACAAGTTTCTATCTAATGCACAAAATTGATCAAAACAGCCATCCATAACCAAAACCGGGTCAGCAGTACGCAGGTTATGTAACTGTAATAATTGCGTTTGTTTTCCACACCTTATTTCTATGAATGAACACATAAAAGACGACAAAATATTTGCAACTTACCTCTAAGAGGCTCACCGGCGGTGATGTTTATGTCATTCCGACAGATATGATCATTTTACCAAGTTGATAGGTGACTGCACCGTCTATGCTCTCTCACTCGCCTTTTTCGCCGGTTTCATAAGACTTTGCTCTACTGCGCCTGCTCCGTTTTGTTGTCGCCCAGTTTACGCTCTAGCATGCACCGCACCGTGCCTTCAAATAGACGTTTATGATTAGTCGGTTCTAGTCACGTGGGGGCCACAGAGTCACGTTTTTGCAGCATGGAATCTTAGTCTTTTTAATTCCTTTTCGATAAGCTTCATTAACCGATAAATTAAAACGTAGCTTTTTTGCAGTTTGTTCTGTTGTTTGCGCAAGGGTAAGAAGACATTATAGACTACACGCTGTGACTAACCATAGATTTCGCGAAGCCCGTCTTGTTTTCCTATTAAAAATAGCATTGTTGCTCACACCGGTTTCCTGGTCGCTATACATATTGCGAACAATGGGTATCACTGTTTTAAGTGGCTGCAGCTAAGTCTGTGTGAATTTAGCACGCTTACCTGTTGTCTTTAATGTTGAATAGGCTATGGAGTATTAACCTGTTGATGTATTCAACCTGCTTTTAATACACAATCGCACCAAATTTAATCTCAACATTCTTTTGAATCTTGACATTTAATCTGGATCAAACTATATTTGTGAGATTTATTTCACTGGAATCTATTGGAGGCAAATTGATAACATTTTTTTTTCTTTTTGTTAACGAAAACAGTGGCCTACATTTTTGTATGAACCTGTAGTCTACATGAGTTGTTTTTAAATGGGAATGGTGGAATTAAGGAGGACAGTAATCCATTAGTTCGAGAGATAGATAAACATTTTCAAGGTGAAAATGTAGAGTTGCACGCGTTTGGCAAGAAGCCCATGAGAACTTCCGGGCGCAAAATAAATTTGTATTTAATTGGATTTTCAACCATAAAGACAAATTTATGTCAATAAGTTTTTATAGAATTTGTTGTACATTGTAGTGTCACTAACTAGCAAGCATCCGGTAGATTGCTTGCTTTAAAATATAAAATAAAAAATCTGCAAATTACATTTATGACTTAAATATTTCATTTCTTTTAATATTAATTTGGCCGAATCTCTGACCAACATTATAATGGAATTAAATGTTATTTTTACTATTTTAAAATGTTTTATTTTTATGTCTCTTTTATTGTAATTTCCCGTTCGCCATAGTTGATAATTTAATTAAGTGAACCACTGAATTTAAGTCAATAAAAAAACGGTATTTAGTGTTGTAAGTAAATGACAGATGCAGTTAATAAAAAAATATAAATATGCAAATATTGGAAGCCAATTGGAACATGATTACATGATTTTCATGAAAATTTTCACGTAGCCTACGTCATTTTCATTTTTTGCGCTATAACAGCAAAGTTGCCCACTTGAAATCTGAAAGTACTGGTTTCAGCTTAAGCATTGTGTAAATATTAAAGTTATATATATGTTCTAATTTTGTCTTCCCTAGTATGACCCTACACCATACTTGGTTTTACACAGGCTTAATAGAATGCAGACTGAATTAAAAATACATGATTCAAAGGGCCACGGATGCGCAACATTTAGTCCCTCTAGCATGCGTTTCTTTTCGCTTGAGTGACGATGTTTTTGAACATTAGAACCAGAACTAGGACGATGATGTCATTTCCTGCGTGATGCTTGCACTGACGGCTGGGTTATTATAGGGTTGCCAGGTTTGTGTAGCTGAACATAACTGGGTATTACTGATGGTTCAAGAACTTAAGGTAGACTATTTCAAATCATTTTGAAAGGAAGATTAAGATGGCGAGACTTGGCACAGTCACTGGGCCATACGTGATTTTCCCCACAGATGTGGGTCTGATCCCCACCATGTCACTTTCTTAGCTGTGGTTCCGTCTCTGTCTGTTATCCTCTCTGCTTTTTACCTGTCTAAATAAACCAAAAGAAGGAGGGCGGACAGTCCTACTCTCCTTTAGTCTTGAAAATTAAGATTGTTACTTCTTTTGTTGTTCTTCCATCATATCTCAGACCATGTATTGGTTTATCTTAAACCAGTGATACTGTGCTGTTTATGTGTAACCCAAATGACTGAAGCTCACATAGTTAGCCAGCAGTGTGATGCACAGATCACTCTTGCAGCCTCCCTATTCATTAATTAGTAGTAATATAAAGTGTGTTCACAATTATGATGACCATGACTAAAAAAATAGACTCTGGACATTTGTATTAGCATTTTAAATCATTGTACTTTTAAACCAGTGCCAGCTAACGGGATGGAATGCTATGCTACCATTGTGTAGCTACTTTCAATTATAAGCAAGCTTGAGATAAATTCCTACATATTTTTCTCACTATGTATGTAATCTTTTGTCAAGGTAATAAAAAAAACCTCCCTCTAGTCTTTGACCCTTCACAACGTACGTTTGACCAATGAGAGGTTCTCAGACTAAACTGTGTACTGTCAAAACATACTTATAATAATTATATAATTATTATAAGTATATATTCTTAGAATTAGGAATAATTTGTCATTTCTGTAATCTTTGATAGGGTTTCAAGAACATTGTAAGGGAATATGTTTTGAATTCCCTAGATTATTTTGATTTGGCAGATTTACAGAAGACATGAATGGCAATCTGGGTAATGTAGTGCAAGGGCTATCGTCAGGAAAATCCTGAAGACAGGATATGGGGAAAATTGGGGGAAATGATGCTATAGACACTTAAACCAGGTTGACTGACTGCAGTGAAACCTACCATAACCAGGTTTATAAAAATGTGGAACAGTGAGAATTCATACATAATTCTACAGCCCCAGGGTAAGCCGAGCCTTAAGCAACATTTAAATAGATGTTTTTCAATAGTCAATAAATTCTATTTTTTTTTTTAAACATTTAGGATTTGTCTGAATTGCCTGGAACACTGCGATGTGAATATAGTCTGAATGTGTGAAGTTTAAGAAGCTTAAGACTTTTTAAAGGAAAGTCGTTAAAAGTGTGTGAAAATCGTCAGAATGAATTACAAAGCATCGCTCCAAGAACGTATTCCAGAAAACACACATTCCAACTTACTGGAATATAAATACTTCAACAAAAAAAAAAAACGAATGACACAGGATCTGAAAATAAACGCTGGGATGATTTTCTTGCTCCGCATCGGGACACAGATGGCGGCACAGTTTCTAGCCGCTCTGCGCGAGCCACTTGCGTAGGCAACTGCCGTTTCAGAGTCCCACGCCTTTCACCAGAGCAGCGCCTTTCAGAGGAAACACGCAAAAACGAGGATACGGCGAGTGGGAGGACTGCTCCGTCCTATCAATAGTGAGTAACAGGACACGTCTGTCGAACCCCCCAGCGAGCCACGAATGGGGTTTCTGGTTCACAGCCTAAAACTGCCCATGAAACCAAAGAGTAGGAATCGATCATGAATCGTATCCATTAACAGTAGCTCATTTTACCCAATGTATACATCAGTTTCTCCCATGTTGGTGAAATATCGAAGCTGCTTTGTACTGCTGAAGTGCTCTATAAAAGACTACAAATGACACGACTTGACAGCTTGCAGAACTTCGACAGGTGTTCCCGAAATCAGAATATAACTGCACAGTGGTGAAAGTAGCAACACTCAGCAGAAGAGTCATGTGACCCTTCCGGCCAAGTGACACAGA
Organism: Anguilla rostrata; assembly: GCF_018555375.3. Taxonomy (NCBI): domain Eukaryota; kingdom Metazoa; phylum Chordata; class Actinopteri; order Anguilliformes; family Anguillidae; genus Anguilla; species Anguilla rostrata. The sequence goes on along the minus strand of NC_057943.1, from coordinate 37,759,334 downwards.
CGTAACGCCGATTCCACGGGCAGAGGGCTTCATCACCGCGATCCGTCAGCATCACACATCTGTCATCTGTCACCACTCGTCTCTGTCACTGCTCATCTCCGTCACCGCTCATCTCCGTCACCGCTCATCTCTGTCACTGCTCATCTCGCACGCTCATCTCTGCACCGCTCATCTCTGTCACGCTCATCTCTGTCACCGCTCATCTCTGTCACGCTCATCTCTGTCACTGCTCATCTCTGTCACCGTCTCTCTGTCACCGCTCGTCTCTGTCACCGCTCGTCTCGTCACTGCTCATCTCTGTCACCGCTCATCTCTGTCACGCTCAGTCTCGTCACGCTCATCTCGTCACCGCTCATCTCTGTCACGCTCATCTCCGTCACTGCTCATCTCCGTCACGCTCATCTCTGTCACCGCTCATCTCCGTCACCGCTCATCTCTGCCACCACTCTCTCTGTCACTGCTCATCTCCGTCACCGCTCATCTCTGTCACCGCTCATCTCCGTCACTGCTCATCTCCGTCACCGCTCATCTCTGCCACCACTCGTCTCTGTCACTGCTCATCTCCGTCACCGCTCATCTCTGTCACCACTCGTCTCTGTCACTGCTCATCTCTGCCACCACTCGTCTCTGTCACTGCTCATCTCTGTCACCGCTCGTCTCTGTCACTGCTCATCTCCGTCACCGCTCATCTCCGTCACCGCTCATCTCTGTCACTGCTCATCTCCGTCACTGCTCATCTCTGTCACCGCTCATCTCTGTCACCGCTCATCTCCGTCACCGCTCATCTCTGCCACCACTCGTCTCTGTCACTGCTCATCTCTGTCACCGCTCATCTCTGTCACCGCTCGTCTCTGTCACTGCTCATCTCCGTCACCGCTCATCTCTGTCACCGCTCATCTCTGTCACCGCTCATCTCTGTCACTGCCATCCGTCATCGTTTGTCTCCCTGAGTCACTCTTCTGAGCAGCGCTGTGTGCCCAGCTGAATGAGATGGTGACCCCGGAGGGGACCTCACAGGATGCCAATCACCTCACTATGACATCATCATGTGGGAATAAGGAACAGGACCCATAGGGTCAACAGGCACAGCACTTAAAAGCAAATTATTTAGTAACGGCCAATGGAGTGTCATTTCACAGTGACAGCCTCTGACCAATGGGAGGTGGGTTTTCCAATCAGAAGGTCCTACAAGATAGCAATCTCAAAGGAAAATTTTAATGAGTATGTGCAATGCCTATATCACAGGATGACAGGGAGCACTTTCTGAACAACAAAAAAAAAGCAAGTAACTGGAGTTCAGATTTCATGACAGCCAGACTGTGGCATAGGCAATACATCTAGTAAAATAATGTCGGTGACAGTCCACCTGAATAATTTCTTGGTTAGACCTTAAATAGACCCTGTGCATATACAACAAGACAGGTATGGCACTGGATTGGTAAAGTGAAACCTAATTAAGAATCCGATATGAAGGTATTCAGTTTCATTATAGTTTATGAGCTTATAAATGATTTAATGGATATACAACAGTCATTACTTGTGCCATGTCTGACAAGGTAATAGGAACATGTCATCTACCAGTCGGAAGAGTGACACTTCCACACTCAATTTTTATGATTCTCAGTTTATACAAAGATACAGCACTGTCAAGTCCAGAATTATTGGCACCCTTAATAAAGATAGAAAAAAGAACTGAGAGATACTGTAATTTAATCACATGTGGAAATTATTGTACTTTATTAATGATTTAATGGATTTCAACCAAAATTACAGAAACTAGCTTTCAGTTATTGGCACTCGTGAATAATACTTGGCACAGCCTCCAGTGGCAAGGCTAACAGACTTTCCCTGTAATGTTGGATAAGGCTGGAGAACACACTTGGAGGGATCTTAATAGCCCCTCGGCCACTGGCAGTTAACAATCCCAAATCACTTTATTCTACAGTAAGCAATGCAGTACTTTTCCTTTTACGCATCCCTCTTATTATGTTATCAATCATGCTGATGGGTTTACTTGGCCGAAAAGCTCCATTTTGGTCTCGTTATCTGACAATGGGTAAAGGCTTCCCTCGAGCAATCCTTCTGAAGAACCTGCTGGTATGGAGGTGCCATTTTATGGTTGATTCTGAGACTCAAGAACCATGCAGCTCTTGAACTGTGATCCTTGGATGCTTCTTTGCCTCCCTCACCGTCTTCACTATGCACTCCTCCAATTGTAGTGAAGTAAAAGTACAGTTTGTTAGAGCATATGTATTTACATACAGCATATAGCTGATTATCTGTGTTATTTATTTTGTGGCCTTTGATCCCCCGTTTTCAAGAAGATGGGCAGTAATTCTGCACCTGACTGCACTGTGCCCAAATCTCCTGGTTCAGACTTCTGAAAACGTCCAAGTAAAGTAAATACCTTGTGCTTGGCTTTAACATATTCTACAATTCTACAGAACACATAACGGCTCCTGACTCCCCCAGTTCAGTCCCAGTTCCACAGCAGCGTCCATAATTCCTGCTTCCCTTGACACACTATAATAATCATGCAATCATTTCTCAAAATATCTAGTAAAAGCAGAAGTCGGCACTATGCGTTTCAGAGGAGAGTGTGTTCCATAGGTGTACAATCCAAAGAAGGAATGGAAAACAATCACAACGCTAAGTTTCAGTCCTCCTTGCATGGATGAGGCATGATTAGCATTTCCAAAGCAGAGAACTGGGTTTACAGCTCCAAGGCTGTTGGTTTGATCCCCAGGTGGGGCATTGCCAACACACAAAACTAATAACACAAACAATGATTGGGGTAAAACAAATACAATGACTAATCATTGGCCGCGTTATTGGTTTTGCGCATGGTAAAGGTCTTATCAGGCCATATATCTGAATTGCTTCAGTAAATACCTAGCCGTATGAATGGATTGTATGCAAAAAAGAATGTAAGAAAAACAGATCTGATTTAAAATGTGAAGCAGTGGATGGAGTGAATGAAAAGGGGGATCAGCAGCAGCCTTTGGGCTTCTTCCCTGGGTCGTCCAGCTTTATTTGGCCCCTGTCCAGCTCCTGCCGTGACTCTCTCTCGACCGCCAGCATCCTGTCCACCAGGAAACTACAACAAACAGCAACCAGAACCATTACACACGCTTCAATCGCTATTCCGTATATGTACCATCAGAATCCATCACAACTACATTTATCCACAATCAGAACCCATCACAACTCCGTTCATCCACAATCAGAACCCATCACAACTCCGTTCATCCACAATCAGAATCCATCACAATTCCATACATCCAACATCAGAACCATTACACACGCTTCAATCGCTACTCCATACAACCATCGTCAGAATCAACCACAACTTCATGCAATTCATGCAAAAACAGAATCTATCACAACTCCATACATCTACCATTAGAAACATTATACACACACTTGCGTCACCATTCCATACATCCACCATCAGAATCAATAAACACTCTCCAATCACAGCTCCATACATATGTGGGATTGGACAAGTTGTGATTTTGTTATGCTTTAAACACACTTATTCTGTTTATGTAATCATGTCAATAGGGAAGCGTAAAGAAACATTTTTCAGCCAATCCTGATTTTCTGTAGGCTTCATGTAATTTCTTGGCCAGTTACTAATCATATGTGAGGAGGTTTTACCTCTTCTACATCTTTCTATACGTATGTTTAATTCACATTCCATATGTAGATGTTCCAACTGCTTGGGGTTGACTTGCTTTTTCATTGTCTATGAGTCAAACCTGTGAGATAAATAATCAAAATAAGTGTATTTAAAACACTTGACAATACCACAACTTAACCAATCCCACTCAGTTCAGTTAAGCCATGCCATTGCTGTGAATTAATGATTGACCCATGTCTCATAATTTTTCTTTATTTTTTGTTTGAGCAATACTGAGTCATTGTACTGCTGTGAACGGGATTGAATGACCTTCCCTGGTTTTAATTTCTTTAATAATTTTATAATTATTTATTTTCTTTAATTTTTTATTTTGGCTGCACCGCACCTACTGATAATATATTCTGTAAAATCCAGCCCATTTTCCACCACATGCCTTGAGCTGTATACTCCTCGCCTCTGGTCACGAAAATACCAACATTCACTAGCCACGCCCAGTTCACCCACGTTGCTCCACATGTACCGTGCAACGTTGATTCCAGAAAATAGAGCCCTTAAGAGATTTGGATCTTTAATTATAGTACTATAATCAAGCCAGCTGGAAAAATATTCCTTGTGTCTTAGTTTGCACAACATATCTGTTATTGGCAAAAACCTTATGTCTATAGCTTTTACCATCTGACAGAAATTTGCAAAAAGTTTTAGGTAGAACCTGAAGAAAAAAAAAAGATAACAAACCAGTACAAAAAATAGGACATAAATATCTAGCAGTAGAGCTGCAACGCAGCTATAATGAAACTTGACATCATGAGAAACAAATTCATTGTATGTAAGTTCATCTTTAAATTAGTTTAGGTTGTGATAGCCGTGATTATTACATATTTGGATATATCCTCTGCACATAAAAACAAACGTTGGTTAATAGTATTTCTTAATTGTATTTTGCCCCCACAAAATGCCACTCGACCTACCCTGACTCGGACAGCTGGAGCCGGGCCTGACTGAAGCCGTTGGAACCTTTTAAAACATCAGAAAACCCATTTAAAATTGTTGGAAAACAAGGTAAATATCATGAATACTACAATACAAATGAAAAATAATGTTTGAGGTCATTTAAAAAACAAAAATGTTTTCCCTAAAAAATCATGCATTTATTACACCTTTTGTATGGTCATAGGTACACGTGCTACTGGGGACAATTTTTGGTTCATTCAAAATCATTAACAGACCCATGTCCTAACCTTTCTTCAAGCTGCTGAACACAACCGTGAACTTGCCTCAACCCTCAGACTTACCGTTTTCCTAACCCTAACCCTAGCTGAACCCTAGTTTGAACCCTAAACCCTAATTGAAGTCATGGGTACCATTGAAAACATCAGAAAACCCATTTAAAATTGATGGAAAACAAGGTAAATATCATGAATTCTATCATTCAAATGCAAAATTATATGTATGAGGTCATTTAATAAACAAAAATGTTCTCCCTAAAAAAATCATGCATTTATTACACATTTTGTATGGTCATAGGTACACATGCTACTAGAGAATTTTTTTGGTTCATTCAACATCATTAACAAACCCATGTCCTAACCTTTCTTCAAGCTGCTAAACACAACCGTAAACTTGCCTCAACCCTCAGACTTACCGTTTTCCTAACCCTAACCCTAACCCAAACCCTAGCTGTACCCTAGTTTGAGCCCTAAACCCTAATTGATGCCAGTCCCGGCTCCACGGTTGGGCCAGGTTGGACCTGGCCCCACCAATCACATGCTTGGCCCACCCTGGCGATTTGCATATTAACTACAGTGTCTCTCTCTATAATTTTTTTAAAAATTCCCCATATATTTCAGTAATACAAATGCACGACCTAGTAACGACATTGATAACGTTAGCGGCGGGGCTAAAGATGCTCGTCAACCTCGCAGCAGTGGCGCTGCTAATGTCGCCGACGACTTAAACCAAAACAGTGCAAGTCGACCACTTTTAACCCCCGCCGACTAATTAGTGGTAGGGAGAGATGCTTTCAAGCCGCTTGGTATCAGTCCAGACCCTGGCTTGAATATTCCATCAAGAAAGATGCATGCTTTTGTTTTCCCTGTCGTGTTTTTACTAGTCCTCCTGCTAATGACAAGGATAACATGTTCGTCTCTACTGGATTCACAAACTGGAAAATGGCACTCGAACGCGACAGGGGTCCACAAAAGCATGCATCAAGTCAGGGTCATTTGCAAGCTACTTCTGCATAGGTGGAATTTCACAGAAGGCAGGAGAAGGGAGAAATTGTTGGCGTCCTTATTAGGTCCCCAACAAATCAAGAAGAATCGTTACCAGCGTTGCCAGGTGGGAAATATTAAACTATCGTAGCCTACCAGAGGCTTAAAATTATCGGATTTTAAAGAAAATTATCGTACATGGCCAAAAAAGTAAAATCACAGGTGTAAATAACAACCTTGTTTAACACGCCTACTCACATACTTCAGCCAATGAGTGCAATACCAAAGGTCACAAAGGGGAGAAAAACATTTGCCCACCACATACGCTGATATTAACAATTAAAATGTGGAATGTTTATTTTTCATGGAAAACAGCTTCTTCATGCATAGTATGACCTCAAGAGAGAAAGTCTTACTTAAGTAGATATTAAGTGTATAAATAAGAACTATTAATTGCTTATAACTATTCAGCGGTGGCTATTATGGTAGCAACAAAAAACTGCATACAGATTCGGGTCCCCGTGATCAAGTTTGAAAAGTCCTGATGTACTGTATGACACTTGATAATGACATATGGTACAAATTGTGCTTTTAGTCTGTTCAGTTTCTTCATTCTCTTCCTCGTTCTTTCTCAGTCTCTCTCACTGCTTCCTCCATCACGCCCTCCTTTCAGAATCACTTCCTCTTTCATGTTCTGTCACTCTCTTCCCTCTATACCGTTCTCTTCCTTTTTTCTCTATTACTGTCTCCCTCCCACATTCCTCCTCTATTTCTCTTTCTCTCCAGTCTCTCTGCCCTATTTTAAAACAGTGAGCTTGTGTTGCTGAAGCGCATTTGCTCTCTCTGTTGCTGTCTCTCTCCGCCTCTCTCGTCTCCCTTTGTCTCCCTCTGTCTCTCTCCGTCTCTCTCCGTCTCCCTGTCAAATTCAAATTCAAATTGCTTTATTGGCAGGAAATACATAGGTACATAGGTGCCAAAGCATCATAAATCAATTCAAAATACATATTTACAGTGGAATACTAATAATGAACATTCCATTAAAAAAATAAATAAATAAATAAATTAATTAATTAATTAATTAATTAATTAATTAATTAAAAAAATAAAATTCTCTCTGTCTCTCTCCATCTCTCTCCGTCTCCCGTCTCTCTCCGTCTCCCTCCGTCAATTCAATTATTTTTCAATTCAATTCGCTTTATTGGCATGACAAATTTGTACATTTGTATTGCTAAAGCTTGTAAGGTACAGCAATGTATATATATAAAAAAATAATAATAATAATAATTTAAAAAAATTAAAAATAATAATAATAATAAAATAAAAACAATAGAAGTAACAGTGAACAGTAACAATAACTAACAGTAAAAAGTTGCAATAACAATAAATAAAAATAATCAGCATAACATAAGAACACAGTAACAGATGTATTTCTGTGTGTGTACGCATGTGTGTGGGTATGTGTGTGTGTGTGCGTGTGTAAATGTTTGTGTATAGGTAAATATGTGTGGTGTTATGGTTGTATTCCATCACTCACTGTCCCTCAGACTGTGGCAGGCAGCAAGAAACTGTGCTGCAAGTGTAGAGCACTCCGCTTTTCCCCCCAGGAGTAGTTTTAATTTTTCTTGGTCAGGAAGGTCGTTGAAAAATGGGCAGAACCGGTTAAATTTAGGGAAGTAGATTTTTCTGATTTCTTTATATTTTTCACAGTTGGTTGTGAAGTGCAGCTTTGTCTCCACCTCCCTCAGAGAGCAGTGTTGTCACAGCTTTTCTTCGACAGCTAGCCATGATTTGCGGTGGCGGCCTGTCTCAATGGCCAGGCTGTGCTCGCTGAGTCTGTACTTTGTCAAGGTGGTTCTCAATTTTATATCAGTCACCATAGTCAGATAGTCTGCCAGGGTGTACTGTCTGTATAAGGCCAGATAACACTGCATTTTGCTTTGTGTTTGTGTTTTAGTGTCCCAATAGGTGATGTAACTTTGCTTTTGATAGGTTATAATTTGGTTGACTCTAATTGATTTTGTGTCAATGTGCTGGTCCTGGGGCTGTGAGTTGTTAGTACTGGTGAGTGAACTAAGTGTCAGGACCAGCTGATAGAGCTGATAGACTCTTTTCTTTGCTCAACTCTTGGCATTTCAGGGCTTTGTAATGGTATGAGTGGGGGTCACTATTTTTTAAATGTTTCCAAAATTTTATTGCCCTCTTTTGAATTCTGATTAATAATGGATATTGGCCTAATTCTGCCCTGCAGAATTTGTTGTTTTTCTTTGTATACGCAAGATGTTCTTGCAGAACTCTGCATGCAGGGTTTCAGTAGGATGTTTGTCCCATTTTGCAAAGTTTTGATTTGAAAGTGAACCCCACACTTCACTGCCATACAGGGCAATCGGTTCAATTACTGATTCAAATAGTTTAAGCCAAATCCAAATTGGAATTTTAATGTAAATTTGTCATTTTATGGCATAAAAAGCCCTGCGTGCCCAGCTCTCTGTCTCTCTCCGTCTCTCTCCGTCTCCCTCCATCTCTCTCCGTCTCCCTCCTTCTCCCTCTGTCCCTCCCTCTCTCTTTAGTGGCACCCAGTCAGATCCATCATCAATTCCGTCTCCAGTGGTGTGTCTATCTGGGCTCAGAGCCAAGTGGTGAGTGGCATTCAGCCCACTTAAATCACTTTCATTCACAAAAGATAAATCCAATCTTCATCATATTCCTGGAAAAAAGCATCACAGTCGTCTTCTTCTTTCGGCTGTTCCCGTTAGGGGTCGCCACAGTGGATCAGATTTATGATCCGCATATTTGATTTGGCATATGTTTTACGCCGGATGGCCTTCCTGACGCAACCCTCCCCATTTATCCGGGCTTGGGACCAGCACTAGGAATGCACTGACTTGCGCATCCCCGGTGGCTGGGTTTTTTGGGGCATTGGCCGGGATACAAACCCAGGCCGCCGGCGTGGCAGGCGGGAGCTCTTCCCTCTGGGCCACCAATGCCCCGTTGGAAAAAGCATCACAGAATTTTAACAATAATATGAAAGACTGTAAAGCAGAAGATTTAATGCATCTTCACTGGTTCATATTATCTGCAAAATCCTGTTACTGCAGAAACTTACCATACCCACAGCGTAATTATACTTATTGTATGTTATTACAGTGTAAAATATTAATATTTTTGTCAGGAATGTGGATGTGGAATATAAGGAGAGAGAGTCTGAGTTTGACATCGAGGACGAGGACAAGGCCGAACCTGAGCAGTCTGGTATTGCCGCAGGAGGTGATCCTGGGTCAGAATCTAAATCTGGTGCTGAGTTAGAAGGGGATAGGACTGGGGGTGAACCACCTGATCTGGCATCCACTGCCCAGGGCTAAAAGTTCATGGAGTAGACAAGCTGGATACACATAGAGACGCATAGAGACTACACACTTTTTTCAGTGGCAGCAGGTGGTTAACTGTGTTGACTTTGTCTCCATCTAGAGGCTTTTGGGAGCATTACGGGTTAGACAGGGCACTGTGGGATGCTCTGCCACACACACACTGACATTCACACACACGCGCGCGCGCGCACGCACACACACACACACAGGTCAATCCAGTTCTGTCCTTTTATTGATGGTTCTGAATTGTGAACGAGATCAGCTGACCTGAGGGCTGGCATTCTTTCACCACATACAGTACAACTGTGGGGTCCTGGTTACCACAGCAGTGTGTGGGTGTGTGTGCATATGCTTGTGTGTGTGTGTGTGTGTGTCGGTGGGCATGTGCACTCTCGTGCGTGTGTGTGTGGGTGGGTGTGTATGCATATGCATGCATGTGTGTGTGTGGGTGGGTGGGTGTGCACGCTCGTGTGTGTGTCTGTGTGTTTGTGTGTGGGTGTGTTTGTGTGAGTGGGTGCGCGTGCTTGTGTGTGTGTGTGCGATTAAATTCTGGGTTTTTGTTCTAATGACCTTGCCTTTAGCTTCACTTTTTGGCTGTTATCTGCGATAGGATCAGAGGGGGTTTGGTCCAATCAGAGGCCTCCTCTCTGGCCGCTGGGTTTACTGGTCACCCCTGACTCTATCCTAGCTTTAATCGCACAGCTTTTGCCGTTTGCTGTTGATGAATAACATAGCTCAGGAGGTAAGAGTGGTTGTCTGGCAGTCGGAGGGTTGCCGGTTCGATCCCCCGCCCTGGGCGTGTTGACGTGTCCCTGAGCAAGACACCTAACCCCTAATTGCTCCCAATGAGCTGATTGGTACTTTGCATGGCAGCCTTTCACCGTTGGCATGTGAGTGTGTATGTGTGTGTGTGTGTGTGTGTGTGTGTGAATGGGTGAATGAGAGGCATCAATTGTAAAGCGCTTTGGAAAAAAGCGCTACATAAATGCAGTCCGTTTACCATTACCATTCATAAACCAAGCCCAAGCTTTCACAGGTCCTTCTAAAAGCAAAGATGTAACTCACCCAGTCAAATTGTTTCTGCTACTTAACATGCTTCTGCATGTTCTTGTACTTGTATGTGATTGGCTCAGAGCTGTAAATTCTGGTTCCTTGGCTAATCGTAGGCAAGAGGATACTGGAGGAGAAAAGGATACCACCAAGAGTACCTAGGGTGCATTCAAGAGACAACATGGCCATTTGCTTCCTAACAGCTTTACTCTTGTATTGGATTTCCTTGTGCAGTTCTGTTTTAGTAGATTAGGAAAAGGTGTAATACTGAGCGTGAAAGCAGCTCAGTGGATCAAAGTATCCTCGTAAGCATGTTCTGTGAAATCTCTAAAGAAACAGCCGTAGATCATTCAGATCAGTGCCGTGAAAAAGTATCTGCCCCCTTCCTGATTTCCTCTATTATTGCATACTTGTCTCACTGAATGGTGTCAGATCTTTAGGCAAGATATAATATTAGACAAAGGGAACCTGTGTAAACACAAAACACATTTTTAAAATTATTTTTTCATTTATTTAATAAAAATTTATCAAACACCCATATGAAAAAGTAAGTGCTGCCTTAAACTTAATAACTGGTTGCACCACCTTTAGCGGCAAATAACTCAACCAAATGCTTCCTATAATTTGATATCAGTCTTTCACATCGCTATGGAGGATATTTAGCCCACTCTGCTTTGCAGAACTGCTTTAATTCAGAAAGATTGGTACATTTTTGGGCATGGGCTGCTCGTTTCAGTTCCTGCCACAGCACCTCTGTTGGATTCAAGTCAGGACTTTGACTAGGCCACTCCAAAACTTTGATTGTTTTTTTTTCCAGCCATTCAGATGTGGAATTTCTATTGTGTTTTGGATCATTGTCTTGCTGCATAACCCAATTACGTGTCATCTTCAGCTCATGGACAGATGATCAGACATTCTCCTTAAGAATTTTCTGGTGTAAAGCAGAATTCGTGGTTCCTTCAGTAATGGCTATTCGTCCAGGTCCCAATGCAGCAAAGCATCCCCGCACCATTACACTATCACCACCACCACCATGTTTGACTGTTGAATGTTCTTACTGTGACATGCTATTTGCTTATACCTGACATAATGGGATTGGTGTTGTCCAAAAAGTTCCACTTTTGACTCATTTGTTCATAGGACATTTTTTGAAAAAAATGTTTTTCATTAAATAAATTAAATAATAATTTTTTTAAATGTGCTTTGTGCTTTTCCCCGTAGTCTAATATTACATTTTGTGTAAAGGTCTGAAACCATTGAGTGTGACAAATATGCAAGAATAGAAGATATTCGGAGGGGGCCAAATACATTTTCATGGCCGTGTACTTCTGTGCCACAACTGTCACTACGTCAGAACACTGTTGCTGTTTTGACACACTCAAACTATCGCTACAGACAGTGGCCTGAACATATTTGTGGATGGGCTGAAGTTTCATATTTGGCCTGACAAAAGTGCTCTCTGAAACTAATTTTGTGATTTATTCTGCTTATTGAGAAAATAAATAAATAAACATTAAAATGTGAATGTACAAACATTTTTGAGTAAAAAATATTACATTTTGCACATTTGCCGAAATATCGTTCTCAATTGTCAAGATGCAGGAAGATATTTTGCAGTAGATGGCAGCAAAGGACCAGTGGTGTTCCAGCCATGAAGATAAAATTAAGTATGGAAACTGACTGAAGTTAGACAGACATTAAACCATGCTAGTCAGCAGTTATATTTACTTGATTTGCCCTGCACTATAAAGTAAAATATGCACACGGTTAACAAGCCAATCAGAATCAGGAATTCATCCTAGTTGTGGTATGTATACACGTAAGTTCAGTTGCAAGAAGAAGCCTGTGAACCGTTTATAATTACCTGGATTTCTGCATTAATTGTGGTCTGAAGTCACAATAAAAGACAACAGAAGGATAGTAGATCTCCTGGAACTGGGTTGGTTACCGCTGGTGTAGTGTAACCATGTCTATTTGTTTAAAATAGATTTTTGAATATTTTTGTATTTATTTTATTTTTGAAAAATGAAAGAATGTGTATTATATGTGTGTAAATATTCTGTTGTAAGAATGATACTCCTGTCATTGTGCTTCTGTGAGCTTTCTGGTTTTTCCCACATATAGTCCATGGGAAAGGATTTTAAAATGAACGTAATAAAGAAAGAGGAGACAGAATCGGCATGATCACTGCTGAAAAGTGTATTTTTGAAAGGCTGGGCAGCACGGTCAGGCAGGTGGTGCACGATGAAATTACATTCACGTTTTCAAAATTCACTTTCATTGTATTACAAAATGAAGTATAGAGTTAGAGCCCATCCACCCAATATGAGTGTGACATTAACACCAGGGACATCCACCCAATATGAGTGTGACATTAACACCAGGGACATCCACCCAATATGAGTATGACATTAACACCAGAGAGGTGTTTTTGGGGAAGGGATTTAGAGAGCTGTTGGCACCTCTGAGGCCCCACTGTGGACAGGCAGAGAGCCCAGCGACCGGAGTCTTTGGCGTGAGGATTTGGGTACAAACTCAAGTAAATTTTTCAGCTCGACATCCAGCTTGCTCAAACGCGGTTAGGGACTCCTTCTCAAAAAATTCTCAAAAAATACAATTGCAGATTACTAACACAGGGTGGCGCAGAAGAACAAGGAGACTGCAAACAGCCTCCGGATCTGTAGTGTACAGACCCAATGGCGTGAGGAAAAGGAAGGGGAGTCGTTTCATGTGCACAGCAGAGCTCGGTGGACCTTAGCCTTTCGTTTTTTAACCGTTGCTTTGTCCATTTCACGCCGAAGACGACGATTCGGACGAGCGCCCGCTCCAGCTGCTGGCACAAGAACAGAAAGGGATGTTAATCAGGCTTGGGTGGTTCTGCCGATGCATTTCAGACACGTCAGCAGACTGTTCCTGGCATCTGCTTCAACAGGTTTCTGTCTTCAGATAAAGGTGAAAATGGGCATAGCCTTTCTTTGTGCTGTTCAGAACCTTGCTTGTGTTAAGCAGTATCTGTGTTCAACCCACTGAAAAGAGCCCCTAGCATACTCCCTAATACTTTGGCTGATTATTTTTACCAAAACATCGCAAAGAACTAGTTTGTAAGGGTTTATAACTGAAAACATTTTTCACAGGAATCCACTTGCATTATCTAGGTGAGGCACAACACAGTGTTTTATTTTCAGATTTTAAAAAATTATTTCAATCTATGCCCATGTGTTCAACTTGTCAATGAAAACATGGATTTTTTTCTAACGAAGCTTTTTTTTTTTTTTTTAATGGCCAGAACTTTTTTCAGATAAGCTGGTTGCTCAAACACACGTATGTATGGTGAACACATTGTATGTATAGTGTGTCATTATGAATTGCTGTTAATCTTAGGGTCCTCCATACTTGATACCAGTTCTGCTGCTCTCACCAGTTCTACTCTGGTTGTGCAGAATTAAAGATGGGGATGTACAACGTGCGTGCTGCCCCATTTGCAGTTTAATGATACGCAGGCTGAGGCAGAGAAGATCATCAGCCGCTCCACATAGAAGATATTTCAAGTGGCGTAGATGTCCACCATTGTTGTTTTTCTCCTGCTTTTGAGAGCCGCACCGGGCTGCTCTGCATCTAGGTCATGAAGAGCAAAAGCAAAACGACTGGCTGCATGAATGACATTAACACAATGTGTCAGTACCCAGCATGCACTGGTGTCCCAGGGGGCAGCAGCAGGCACGGCAGATGAGGAGACGTGTTGCTGGAAGCAGTAATGGCATCTGTCAGGCGTCCTTTCCGCAGTTGTGGAGGTAAAAATGAGAGAAATTAGACTTGTGCCTTTAACCGTATTACACACAATACCTAGACTCAGAAATCACAAAGAACCAACCAATAAGAGAACATTTTTCAGTTTAACAACACAGTGCCCCTGCACAGTGCGTAGCTCGCTATGTCGAAATGAGCAGAAAGGAGCAGGGGTACTAGACATAACGAAAGGATGTTCACCTGAAGTTATAAAGACCCATTCGCTTCATCAAACTGTCCCAAAAACACATTAATGAGGAAGTGGGGCTCCATCTGGGAATATGTCACAGAATGTTGGATCAGTCCCAAATTCATCATTCTGGCATTAAGACATGACGCAGGAACAACAGATTGTGGACTTTAGAAATATTTTGATTTGCAAATGAAGTATGGACCTTTTTTTCTGAGGTTGGTCTTCACATCTATATATGTTATATAAAAACAGCGTATGCACATTACATTGGTTTGCAGATGAAGCAGAGTATTGTGCATGTTGTAGACTTCTACAACTGTAGCTGCTTCCTGTGTGATGTGACAGTGATTATTCAAACAATCTGATTTCAGCTGCATTTTTAGCATTATTTCACTCAGGCACACACACACACACATACACACACACACATAAGCACATACGCCCAAATGTACACACAAATGTATATACACACACACACACACACACACACACAAGCACACACATGCACACCTACACACACACATGCTCACACACACAGATACACACATGCACGCATACACACATGTACACGCACACGCACACACATACACACACACATAAGCACACACACACACACACAGTCAGCGCTAATTCAATCAGCCACGCACAGTGTCAGGTCAAGCCCACTTTTGGCGCTAGCTCAATGCACCATGCAGTGTTAGCCCTAGCTCAATGAGACATGCACAGTGCTGGCAGTAGATCAATGAGACGCACACTGTTTGCACTAGTTCGATCAGACATGCACAGCGGTGGACCATTTTCTCCTTTAAATGTGTCAAAATTGCGTGCACATTGTATTTAAGGTGGTTTTTTTAACCTACCCACTCTAAGTGACGCAGAGATGAAATTGAATGGCGGCACATGCCTTTTGAAAGTGTCTTAGACACAGGAAGCATTTTTATTAGATAGACAGTGTACACATATTGACACTCATCGTGTGGCTGAACATGTCTAGTTCTCACCCTAATTCAAAATGTCCGATTAACCATTCGCTATTTGCCGCCCGCCCGCCCGCTACGCTCATGCACAATCCCACTGCCGATCGGTGAGATCGTAGACATTTGCGGTTCTCTTCTGAAACACGTGGTGTTACCAGCCTGCTGGTTTTCCCGCTGCAGACCACAGCCAAACTCGCGTGCAATTGAGTCGGAGGACAACGTTCCACGCGTGGCTTTCCCCCGCAGCCTACGGGCGCCTGATTTAAACAGTGAGGGTTTGGCTAGAAAGCCATGAAACACGAACCCCTGACCAACTGAACCCTCCCACTCCCGGGACGATCCAATCACCGATTGGGCGTCACCCCATGGGACTCATCCGTGCACCATGGCATGGTGCCTTAGCCGAATGAGCCACTCAGTGCTTTTCCGTGTGTATCTGCTGACTCAGCTCTACTCCCATGAGGCCACAGTGAGGAGCTCCACCCACAGGTTTGGAATTTCTTATAAAAACCCTTGTAGTGGGGATTACTAAGATTGGGGGGTGGGGGGGGGGGGGTTCATAAGAACAGGTAACCTATAAACAGCCTGTGGTGCTCTTACACTTTGGTTCCCCACAAATAAAAAACAAATGATATCCTGCATCTTTAATATAGTTTTTAAAATCTCATCTTTATTAAAACAACACACATTATTTTCATGTTTTCTTCAAAAATAGAAACAAGCAGTCTAATGGGAGACATCTCATTTACAAAGGACATTGCCATTGGCGTTGGTTGGAGAATGTGAGGTTAACGTGCTGTAGTTTCGAGAAGCATTTACTGTACGTATGACGTGTGGGCGCTCCTGAATCCACATGCACGTGCGTAGGGAACATCAACAATGCTGTATTTACAGTCAAAGTGCACACGTTTCCCACAATGCCCTTGGCTCTGCTGCAGGCACACTACATGTACAGCAATGTTCAGCAGTATGGAATTACTAGATGAGACCTTTTATTTAAATCAGTGATAGAATGTACGGTATGCAAGCTGGACACCAACTATGAACAAGAATAGTGGTACAATTACTGATTGCTGCTGATACTATCAAAGGTTATTTATGTAATAATAATCGATTTTTTAAAATTACTATGTTACTACCGCTGCAATTTGTACTTCATATAGTAATTCCATATTAATGGCACTATACATTAATTCCTACCTTTTGAATCGGCACACAGTATTCCAAATTCAGCACTGTCTCACCAGTTTGAAACAATGTTATTTTTGAGTTGAAAACAGTTTAGCAGTGATACAAAATAGGATATATATATATTAGAACAACAGAGTTCACCTGTGTAGACTTGGGATAATTAAATGGGAATAAGGGCTGTTGTGATATCACCTTTACTCATACAAATGATTTACAATTAAATCAAGACTTACTGGGGGTAATCATAGGCAAAATAACTACAAATAAAAGCGTGATGCTTCCAACGCCATCCCAGATGGTAAGTGCTATGGGTAAAAGTTGGCCATAGACACGGATCTAAGATCAGATACTCCAATCCTGACCTCAATAATTTAGAGAAAGACTTGAAACTGCCATTAGGTCATTAGGTCAGCACCAAGATGAACTACTTTAACCTTGGAAAAGGATGATAAAGATTTTGCAGTCAAGTAGTTATCTCAATGCATTATGTATATTTGTATTATGAGTAATACAAATATACATAATGCTGTATTTTTATTCACATTTAAGATGCATAATCAGCTTGTTTGCTGAGGTTTCCGTTTAAGTTGTTTTTAGCTTGTTTTGGAGTTGAAACCAGAGATTTTATCTGTTGAAACAACTCTTTCATCCCTGGCTGACACAGATTTATATCAATTTATATGAAGACAAAGCAATAATGCTTGATAAACTACGTCTCTCGACGCCACAAAGCCATGTAAACATTTGTTCATCTCACCCTGATGTGTGACAGGTGACCTACCTGTGTCTCATTGGAATGGAACTCATATAGTTTTTAAAAAATATTATTATTTTTTAGAAACACCAAATTTCGGCTAAGCAATAGTGTTCTGTCAAACTTGTATTAAAATATTAATCTGTCTATCTGGAGAAGGAATCTCACTTGTCTCATAACAAGCATAATTTATCTAATGGTGTTCAGTTACTAGTTAGCTACTCTCTACCAAATTGGCCAGACAGGTATATGTCACTGACTTGCAATTTGCTGAAGTCTGTGTGTGCTAACTATCTGTTCAATAAACCAAAGTAGAGAGGTAGGCTGTTATTTCTGACCAAAGTTGGTTTAATGGGGGTGGGTATGCTAGGAGTTTAAAAACATTGCTGTACTGTATAACAAGAGATATGTTTAGGCCACAAAGCTAAAGGCTGTTTGGCCTTTTCCTTTTCAGCCATTTTTAAAAATGAAGTGCCAGTTTTGTGCCAGTTGTGATAGCAAATTTCAACCTGAATTGAAGAGGTGTTGTGTGAAATACTGCTCTTTATCAGGTGTCTCGCACACCTACCAAAAGAGTTCATCTTTCAGACGCTGTCTCAGTGGTGGAAAACCACTCCCTGGGCAGAGATAGTTTTTTTTGCAAAGAATTTACCTTTAATTATCTACGAAGGTAATAACGAGTAGCTAGCTAACGTTAGCCATTTTCTAGCTACCTTCTATAGTGGGTTAGCTGGCTATATATTAAGCATATCTATGTATTTATCATGCCTTGATGATATTAACATACGTGCAGCCATTTTTCTGATATCTAACTTATCTAACTGGATAGATAAATTCCCTAATATGTGTCACTTTCGATACCTGAAAAAATGTCCTTTTTATGTTGTCTTAGGCACAATATCCAGTGTCGTTGACAGTTGGTAGTGCAAGCTCGAGAGCCAAACAAACTTCAGGTGTAGGAATGTTGTCATGGTACCCCAATAACTGTTTCTGCAGTAAGTTATGTTCATAAACAGGTTTATATATGCACAACTTATTAGTAGTACCGAAATTATTGTTGTTGCATTAATTTGTCTCCCTCCTTAAAATGAGCGCCACACACATAGGTTTACTTTGTTATTAGCCTGTGTTTCATGCTAATTACTGCCGGACATGCTTTCTAAAATTCAGTTAGCTTCGAAAAGTTTAGCTCACTATTTAGCTAATTAGCTAGCCAGTCTGACAATGGCAAACAAATGGGAGCTTCAAAAGCTATACTGTATATCAGATGAAGCAAGGATGAAAATATGTCTTCATTCTTTATTTGCTACATTAAAGAATACTGCTGTAAGAATGGTAATGTTCTTCCACTGGAAACTGTAGCAGTGGCTAACGGGCCAGCTAGAACATCGGCAACACACCCTTAGTGAATGCTCATAGACAAGCGTGCTTTAGGATGGTACTCATTGGACAGAACCTTCTGGATGACGAAACCAAATGGCCAAACCACTTATGTAAATGATTACATGAACAAAGCTATAAAGTTAACATTGCAGTTGAATTAGACTAATAATATTTTAAAAGTACAAGGTTTTAAGAGTCAAAACTGCCTGAATATTACATTAGGTATGTTTTTCATTGAAGGTAAGAACTACCAGGCGGTCTCTGTGAGTAAAATAGGCTGGAGTTTTCAATGTTAGAACACAGGATTGGACCATCTCTGTAACTATGTAAAATCTGAGGTGCTATAGTTGCAGCCAAGGTGTTAAATAGACTACTTTATGTAATGGTTGTACATAATAAACTACTTTAGGTTCTGTAATGGTTTTACAGAAGCGAGAACTACAAGGACAACAATCAAGAGAAGTAAATGCATGTGGTGGCCCCTCTACAAAGTTCTAAAATTGTTCCACCTGCAATCTTCTCTGCATTTGAAAAAATGACACAGCCCAGTTATACAGAAGGTGGGATCTGACCCAGAGTGTCCCTCCAAAGTGCTGCAGTCCTGTAATGAAAGCACACCCCCACAACACTACGCACCTCCATGTCTGTGCGCTCCCTAACACGTGTCCGGAGGAGAGATTGCCCCGGACCGGGCAAGCACCAGATTGCTCTCTTCCTCTGGTATGACACCGACACAGTGTGGCCAAACAGCCGGGGACGCTACACGGTGGTGACGGACAACAAGGGGCTGAAGCTGAGGATCTCCTGGCTGCCAGCCCGCGTACCGTGGGTCAGCAGCTCCTCCACGGTGGTCCAGTCATCCAGCAGCTTGCGGTTCCTCAGGAGGCTCAGCTTCCTGTGGCTGAGCTCCAGCACTGTGCTGCAGCTGGCCCCGCCCCCCTGGCAGGCCCCGCCCCCCAGACAGGCCCCACCCCCCTGGCAGGCCCCGCCCTTGGCACCGTTCCTCTTGCGCTGCCGCTGCTCTTGGGCCAGCAGCAGGTGGCGCCGCCGCTCGGCGCGGCTGCAGTAGCGGCCCGTCTGCACCTCGCACGCCTCCTCGTCCGTGGTGTTCTCGCTGCGTTCGTCTGCCAGTCTCAACGCACGCGCCTTCAGTAGCTGGCTCCTTCCCATGCGCACCCTACCAGGGCCCTCGCTGCAGGGGCTCCCCATAGGGCCCAGCGCGCTGCAGGGGCTCCCCATAGGGCCCAGCTCGCTGCAGGGGCTCCCCATAGGGCCCAGCTCGCTGCAGGGGCTCCCCATAGGGGCCAGCGCGCTGCAGGGGCTCCCCATAGGGCCCAGCTCGCTGCAGGGGCTCCCCATAGGACCCAGTGCACTGCAGGGGCTCCCCATAGGGCCCAGTGTGTTGTAGGGGTCCCCTGCAGGTTTGGACCAGGCTTCATGGGCCTCCTGAAGGGGACTGGGTATAAGGCATTGATGTTCCCTCCCTCCCTGCCTCTCCCAGTCCCACTCTGCCATCTCCTTCCTGTCCAGGGCCTCGTGGCCCAGCCTGAACTCTTTGCAGCAAGGCTCTCTGGGTAAAGTGTGGTGCTGTTGCTGTGCGACGTGGGGACAGTCTTGGGCAGGCCGCCAGCGCTGGTGTTCAGAGGGGTGGCTGGCCCGTCTCCGGTCTAAGTTCCGCAGGGAGATGTTCAGGAGCCCCAGAGAGGAGTTATGCTGCTGCAAGGCTGCCCTCCGCAGGCAGGAGGGGGTACTGCAACTGGAAGGTCCAGGCTGCGGGGGGAACAGAGGTCCTGAGGGACACCTGCTGAGTCGAGCGCTTCCTGCCCTCCTGAACTGCAGCGGGCCCATATCTCTGGGTGGGGGGCTGGCTTCAGGGATGGACTGCAGGTCTAAGCGGGCCCCCCCCCTTTCCTGCATCTCTCCACTTGCACACGCTCGGTAGAGACGCATCTTCCTCTCCAGCAGCCTCTGGAAGTGGTGGAAGTCCCCGGCGCTGACGCTGTAGAAGCCGGAGTCGCTGAGCTCGGAGGAGACGAGCGACTGGGAGGACGGCGAGCTGGCTGGGCTGCTCCGGTCTCGGGGGGAACCCAGCTCCACACCCTCCTCTGTCTCTGGCCCCGACAGCTCCCCCTGGTGGAAGCTGCCATCGGTGCAGCCCAACCCGCTGTCTAGCTCGTGGAGCAGGGGCAGATATCCTACAGGCACAGGCTCCTCGTCCTCTGTCTGCAAGACACCCATACACAGGACTTAGGGAGACCCACGCTACGCATTCGGCTGTGCACATTTTAATGTTAGTCACCCTGGAAACAAGACAACTGCAAAGGACATAATTATTAGCCAATAATCCCAATGGTCATGAACTCAGATCAAAATGGTACACAACGAAGCTCATGTCCAGGTCAAATAGCCAGCATTAATGAGTACTGAGCATGGTGTGAAACAGATGTCAGTGTGGGCTGCCTGCTAAAGTCACAGAGACTCTTGAGCTGTGAACCAGCCCATATGAACTGTGACTGAGATCATATTCGCTGTAGACTCAGCCAGCACCACTGGGAAGGACTGTCCAGAACCTTCCGCCATGAAAGGATCTGTTTCCATGACAACCATTCCAGAGGACCTGTCTGGAAGCTTCCGCACCTGTTTTACCTGGCTGAAGAAGCTGCCGGGCTCATCTGTGTTTGTGCCGCAACATCCAAACAGACAGCCTTGTTCTTTTGGTGTACTGCTGGACGGTTCAGGGTCCTAAAGAAGGAGGAAGACTGACTTAATCATGTGAACCACTATCCCACAATGCTCTGGGGCTATGGATGTCTTATCAGTTCATCAGATCAGAGTTCCGGGTGATGCTCCCCTGGATCCACTAATCACAGTGACAGAGGTTTTCCTATCTGGATAGTATTTACGTGAATGGGTCAAATAAAAATCACAATTCCACAGCACAAGCAATTTATAGAAAACTGTGTAATTGTGCATGTAAGCATTCTACAGACAAGTTGAAAATGAGAGACCACGAGAAACTCATTGTCAAAATTAAGTGTGAACTAAGAATTGGAGAAGGTATTTCATTATGGGTATGGCATTGGCTCCAGAGAAGAACTCAAAGCAGTGTGAGAGAGAGAGAGAGAGAGAGAGAGATTTGAGGTGTCATGAGAAGTACAGAGTCCCACAAGGATCAGTGTTAGGTCATCTGGTTTTCCTTATTTCTCTCTACTCTTACAGCTGATGATTTCCCATCTAACTTTGGACCCAAAACAACAGAGATGCAGTATGCCAACACATCTACATAACCAGTAGGCCACAGCTTCAGCACAGTCTCCAGTGCTGATCTCCTGCAGCTCCTAACTTTCAAGCATCAAACTTCTCTCCCCCTTCACCGCATCCCCTCTCCCCTCTGCAGATCTTTGTTCCTGCACTTCAGCCATTAATCTCTTTCATGGTCAGCTGAACACTGAACACTGGCACTGTTCCCAGTGAATTAAAGCAGGCCCAAGTATATAGTATATATAGTTGATATGCTCAAAAAATCAACCTTGGACCCACATGCTATTCAAAACTAACTAGTATCCCTTCTTCCATTCGATTCTAAAACCCATACATGACTTGTATCCATTCAACTTACAATTTACCTATTCCAGAATAACCTAATTGAGTAGGGGGTGGGTGTTGTTTATATTTTGTCGAGAGTGGTGCTAAAACTGATACTTCTGAAATGGTACCGGTGTCTAAACGGTGCCTGGACCCAAAACCTTTTTTAAAATGAAGCACAAACGGTGACATTAAAGAATGTCTTTTTTTATCGCAAAGGCAAAGAAATGGAACAATGCGCCCACACACGCCCACACACCGTGGGGCCTTACCTGGAAGCCCAGGGTGCTGAAGTGCTCCGCGCCCTGGGGGAAGCTGGGAAGGTACTCGCAGGCTCTGTAGTGACTGTGCGGCTGGGTGACATGCTCGCAGCAGGGCCTGGAGAGGACAGGGCCACACAGACATGAGTCCCCCTAAAACACACACACACGCACGCGCACACACTCATACAAGCACACACACACACTTGCATGCACACATGCACGCGCACACACTCATACAAGCACACACACACACTTGCATGCACACATGCACGCACACAGATACGCACACAAACACTCACGCACACACATGCTCACACTCACTCACACACCACACGTAAGCGCGCATTCACGCAGACACACATATAAACACACGCCACATGCACGCGTGCACACTCACATATAGACACACCGCAGACACGCACGCCCCGTGCATACACAAATGCACACGTACACACACACACACACATATACGCACACGTGATATCATCAGCACCCCTTGCAAAACAGATTTTGATCTCAATGGGTTTTTTCCTGGTTAAATAAAAGTTAAATAAAAATAAAAGGAATTTCATTTCCACACATACATATATACACACAGATATCATGAGTTCCACGGTATTTCTCTCACAAACATACTGTGCCTGTCCATGTAGGTGTTAAGACATCCAGTACACGTCCGCATAGGTGTTCAGACGTACCTGCCCATGTAGGTGTTCAGACGTACCTGCCCATGTAGGTGTTCAGATGTACCTGCCCATGTAGGTGTTAAGACATACAGTACATGTCCACATAGGTGTTCAGACGTACCTGTCCATGTAGGTGTTCAGATGTACCTGCCCATGTAGGTGTTCAGATGTACCTGCCCATGTAGGTGTTAAGACATACAGTACATGTCCACATAGGTGTTCAGACGTACCTGTCCATGTAGGTGTTCAGACGTACCTGCCCATGTAGGTGTTCAGAAGTACCTGTCCATGTAGGTGTTTAGACGTACCTGCTCATGTAGGTGTTCAGATGTACCTGTCCATGTAGGTGTTCAGACGTACCTGTCCATGTAGGTGTATAGTACCTGTCCATGTAGGTGTTCAGATGTACCTGTCCATGTAGGTGTTCAGACGTACCTGTCCATGTAGGTGTTCAGATGTACCTGCCCATGTAGGTGTTCAGATGTACCTGCCCATGTAGGTGTTAAGACATACAGTACATGTCCACATAGGTGTTCAGACGTACCTGTCCATGTAGGTGTTCAGACGTACCTGCCCATGTAGGTGTTCAGAAGTACCTGTCCATGTAGGTGTTTAGACGTACCTGCCCATGTAGGTGTTCAGATGTACCTGTCCATGTAGGTGTTCAGACGTACCTGTCCATGTAGGTGTATAGTACCTGTCCATGTAGGTGTTCAGACGTACCTGTCCATGTAGGTGTTCAGACGTACCTGTCCATGTAGGTGTATAGTACCTGTCCATGTAGGTGTTCAGATGTACCTGTCTATGTAGGTGTTTAGTACCTGTCCATGTAGGTGTTACATTACATTACATTACAGGCATTTGTTCAGACGTACCTGCCCACATAGGTGTTCAGATGTACCTGTCCACGTAGGTGTTCAGACGTACCTGTTCATGTAGGCGTTTAGTCTAGAGGCTGACCCCGCTGTGACCCCTACGCCCTGGCAACTGTCCCAGGATCGTTCCGTTTGGGTGCTGCAGTCGGATGTGGGCCATGATTGGTGGCCCCTCCCGCTCCATCCCTCTATCTGCCACGTGATTGGCTGCTCGTAGCTACTGAGGATGCGCTGTGCCTCACTTCGACTGGTCTGGGCCAGGTGCCGCCCATTGGCCTGGAGGGACACACAGAACCGCTCTCAGGTGCAGGAAACAGAGAGGGCCCCTCCGGATCTCCCGTCCCGGCTCGGCCGCTCAGGACCCAGCCCCGAGGGGCTGTGTGTTTTTCACTTACGGTGCGGTACGTTCACACAGCAAGCAACTCATCAACCGAGCTGTCGGAAGTCCATTCATTCTCTATTTAGCTGATCGAGGCCCAGCAATACAAGCAACGGGGCAACTGAGCAACAAAAGTTGCCCAAAAAATGTTGTCCACAGTTTAACTTTTCGCAGGCATCGATCGTCGACAGCCAATCAGAGTTTTGGGCTTCCTCTTTCTCCAACCGATATGATGCCATTTTCACAAATTATTGTTCTGCTCAGTGAGGGAAAACAGACGAACAAGTTATCATGGTAGAATCGCACCCGGTGTTATAAGTTTTAAAAAAAGAGTACAGGGATAAGCGCCTGAAGATGACACTTGGACGGAAGTTTCAACTTGCTTGCTTGCTAGCTAGTGAGGGAGAGAGAGAGATCGCTAGCTAGACAGCTAACTAGTGAGAGAGATAAAATTGGAGAGACTGCTGCTAGAACCAGCTGAAGTGAGATGGATAGCGAGAGGTCTGCTAAAGCCTTAAGTTGTGCATAACTAGTGAGAGAGAGTGTCTAGGGCTAACTGAGAGATGGCAAATCAATAACAAATATTTATCAGTGTCCTGACATGACTATAGAAAGAAAAGAAGATGATATGTGGCTATATGGCAGATATACATCTTTGATGACACCGTTATTTCTCCTCAATAATATGTAGTTGCACAATACCACTAAGAGGAAACAAAGAGAAGCTCCCGCCCCTCCCTCAGCCTAGTAAACTTGAGCAACCCATCAACCGAGTTGAACGCAGGGTAAGAGGACATTTTCTAGTCGGAGCATGTACGTGTGTGCCAGAACTTAAGCATGTTAGTAACAGATCCTGTGCACTTCGAAGTGGGTGTCAGCGTGCTTTGGGGGGGGGGGGCGGGTGGCAGGTGTCCATCCTGTTACCTCCCAGCTGTAGCAGAAGGACTGTGAGGGAGTTTGAGTGTGACAGTGAGCGACTCCTCTAGCCTCATTTCCACAGTGCTCACCGAGCCTTTCTCTGCCTGACCATCAACAACGCGTCAGAGAGACCGCTACCTTTCTGCAAGAAGACATTTCACCGTGCGGGCTCTTAGACGGGGGCAATAAAACCTCTTTTGGAAAGCAGCGTTGCGTTGGTGACGCCTCAGAGCGTGGATGTATGACCCACAGCGGCAGCATGCTTCCCTTTCAACACTACATGCCTCTCTCGTCCGCGTTTGCCCGAGTGAATGAATTCTGCAGCGTGTTGCAGTGCACAGCTGAGGTTCGGATCACGCAGTAACGCGCGGCTTTCAGTCCCTCTGCCCGTCCAGACGGGAGGTGTGCAGAGAACACTCTGCCCTCAGACTGCTATAGGAGTCCCCAGGCTCCGAGAGAGAGAGAGAGAAGAGGAGGAGAGAGAGGAGGAGAGAGAAGAGGGAAGTGCGGAGAGAAGAGAGAGGGGAGAGAGAGAGAGAGAGAGAGAGAGAAGAGAGAGAGAGAGAGAGAGAGAGAGAGAGAGAGAGAGAGAGAGAGAGAAAGAAAGATAGAAAGAGAGAGACAGAGTTGGAGGATGGGCACTACTCAGAGCTACCTCTTTCACTCTCAGTTATCTTCACTTCAAGTCACATGAATGCACCCATCCAATCAGAGCAGCTTGTACAACCAGGAATACGCCTGAGGATGGAACACACACACTCACACACACACACATATACATACACACACACACTCATGCACACACACACCACACACAACACTCACTCATGCACACACACATACAAACTCACACAGTCATGTACACACACACTCACTCATGCACACACATACACACACAAACACACACACTCACACACACACATATACATGCACACACACACCCACACACAAACACACACTCATGCACACACACACACATACACACACACACTCACTCATGCACACACACATACAAACTCACACAGTCATGTACACACACACTCACTCGTGCACACACATACACACACAAACACACACACACATACACACACACTCACTCATGCACACACACGCACACACACTCATGTACACACACATACACGCACGCACACGCACATAAACATACACACACACTCACTCATGCACAAACACATACGCACGCACACACACACCTCACCCTCACCTTTTCTTTCTTTTTCTCTCTCTCCTTTTGCTTTCACTTCCTCCCTCTCTCCTGCCAGCAGCCCCCAGCATTGGTGCCCCCCATCCACCCCGTTGCACACACGTGCCCCCCCACCCCAATTACACACATGTGCCCCCCCACCCCAATTACACATATGTGTCACAGCTGATGTCCACACCACAAAGCCCCAGCAGAATCAAAAGCCACCTCTACGACTGTCTGCCACTCCCCCCCCCCCCCCCAATTGTTTCCAAATCACCCCCCCCATGGAGTACAGCATGTACCCTCTCCTCCCCCGCACCCCCCCCCGTAGCACTCACCCCACTGCCGTCGCCAGCCAGCGGCCCGGAGAGCCTGCAGCCCATTCCTGCTGCGGCAGAGCAGGGGTTCCCGGAGACGGAGGCAGAGGATGAGGAAGAGGAGGAGAGCCCAGCGGGGGGAGGGGGAGGGGTGCGGGGACCCGCTGGCATGGACGTGGGGAGGAACGTCAGCGCGCGAAAGCGAGCTCCGTCTGAAAGTGAGCCTGGTCCGCGAGCGCGCGACGATGCTGCGATTGGTCTGCGGCTTCCCTCCGTTTCTGCCCGTACCCGAGTCTCCCTCTCTCTCTCTCTCTCTCTCTATCGCTCCCTCTCTCCCTCGCGCTCTCTCTCTCTCCCTCTTTCTGTGTCTGTCTTGGTTACTCCACCCCTTTTCCAGCCTCGCTTCTCTCGTATATTCACCTTGCCCTGCACCCATTGGCTGCTTGTCACTAATGACCAGCCAATCCTGGGACCCGGTGGGAAAAAGGAAGGCGGTACCACAGAGCTGATGCTGGGTTTGATAGAAGAAAAAGAGTGTTTGCCTTTCATTGGGAGAGTCTTATTTAATTATTTATTTTTGTGTGGTTGTATTTTTTCAATTCTTTCTCCTTTGGACTCTCTCTCCCATCCCCCTCTCTTTACCCTTCTTTCATTTATGGAGAAACTGCTCCTCTGCGATGGCAAACAGCACAGTGCATCAGTCAGAGGGAATCAATGGCATGCACTAATCGATACCGGCAGAATGCGTGATAACAACGCACCTAATGCACAGAACAGCACTCAGTGCACACAGCACAACATGCTTAATGCACATAACACAACATGTTTAATGCACACAGCACAACATGCTTAATGCACATAACACAACGCGTTTAATGCACATAACACAACGCGTTTAATGCACATAACACAACACGCTTAATGCACATAACACAACACGTTTAATGCACATAACACAAAACGCTTAATGCACATAACACAACATGTTTAATGCATATAACACAACATGCTTAATGCACATAACACAACATGCTTAATGCACCTAACACAACATGCTTAATGCACCTAACACAACATGCTTAATGCACATGATAACAGCACTCAGTGCACATAACACAACATGCTTAATGCACATGATAACAGCACTCAGTGCACACAACACAACATGCTTAATGCTCCTAACACAACATGCTTAATGCACATGATAACAGCACTCAGTGCACATAACACAACATGCTTAATGCACATGATAACAGCACTCATTGCACACAACACAACGTGCTTAATGCACATAACACAACACGCTTAATGCGCATGATAACAGCACTCAGTGCACAAATCACACAATTTCAC
This sequence comes from Anguilla rostrata, assembly GCF_018555375.3. Classification (NCBI taxonomy): domain Eukaryota; kingdom Metazoa; phylum Chordata; class Actinopteri; order Anguilliformes; family Anguillidae; genus Anguilla; species Anguilla rostrata. The sequence goes on along the minus strand of NC_057943.1, from coordinate 37,731,202 downwards.
ATAACATGTGAAATGCACATGATAATACAACAGGCTTAAAGCATATAACACACTTAAAGTACATGAGAACAGAGCACACTACATGAGAACAGAGCACATAACAGTACGATCCTGAATGTCATTGCTGAGCTGTGAGCAGTGTTTGTGAACATGTACTTGTTTAGCGTATGCGTCTACATACTGTTCGTGATGATCCTGAATGTGAGTATGCTAGCACGATAGTGAATGTATACACTAGTACGATACTGAATGTGTGTACGCTAGAACGATACTGAATGTGAGTACGCTAGCACGATACTGAATGTGTGTACGCTAGCACGATACTGAACGTGAGTACGCTAGCACGATACTGAATGTGTGTACGCTAGCACGATAGGGAATGTATACACTAGAACGATACTGAATGTGTGTACGCTAGCACGATACTGAATGTGTGTACGCTAGCACGAAACTGAATGTGTGTATGCTAGCACAATACTGAATGTGTGTACATCAGCTGGCAGAAGGACACTCCTCTGAGCTCTCTCTCTCCCTCTCCATCTGTTTCTTCCTTTCCTTATCTCTTCCCCCTCTTTCTGTCTCCCTCTCCCTCTTGGCCCCTCTCAGATCTCAAAGTCCCTTTATTTTCAGGAAATAGATTTGTAGATATTGGCAAATCAAAGTGAAATTGATTTAAATATAAAATATTTAAATACAGATGACTAATTACAGATGTATATTAAAAATAACATTATTATAATGAATATATTTACCTCAACAGCAATTTAAACATGTAGATGTAGCTGTCCCTCAGTTTAGGGCAGGCTATGATATGTTGTAGTGGAGTTGGGGCTGTTGCATGGTCTCCTGAAAGCAATTGAACTTTATATTTTAAGTACATTTATGGAAAAATTTCTTGCCTACTTTTTAATATTTAATGCATTTAAGGAGAAGGCACATTTTTACAGTCTCTGGAAAGTTACATGCACATGCTCACAAATGCACACGCACATGCATACGCACACACACGCACAGCAGACAGAGAAGACACACAAAAGCTCTGACATCACAGAAGCTCTGAGCCAATGAGACGGACAGCTGCACTTGGTTGAAGTGACTCACTGATGTGAACCGGGTTCGGCATAAATACAGGCAGGGGGAGGATGTGAACACACGCACACACACACACACATACTCACACACATGCACACACATTCACATGCACACACATTCACAGGCACGCTCACATACAGATTCACATACGCAGGGACATGTGCACGCTCACATACAGATTCACATACGCAGGGACACGTGCACGCTCACATACAGATTCACATACGCAGGGACACGTGCACGCTCACATACAGATTCACATACGCAGGGACACGTGCACGCTCACATACAGATTCACATACGCAGGGACACGTGCACGCTCACATACAGATTCACATACGCAGGGAACGTCACGCTCACATACAGATTCACAACAGGACACGTGCACGCTCACATACAGATTCACATACGCAACGCAGGGACACGTGCACGCTCACATACAGATTCACATACGCAGGGACACGTGCACGCTCACATACGAATGATGAATAATATATCTGCATAGATCCCCCACACCATGCCCTCCATCCATCCATCCAAGCAAAAGGATCCACAGGTCCACTGAAGAGCCTCACTACGTCTGTTCTGTCTCTGCGTGCGTCCTGTTACAAACGCGTCATCATACTCGGTGTGTGTGTCATGATTCAGTGTGGCTGTGCCTGGGTGAGCAGCAACGACGCCTCATTGGTCGCCATTTCAGATATTCTCTACCAAGCCAGGCCCAATGTGCTGTGGAAACCTGATGAAAGTCTGAGTCCACACGCCTGGCCTTTAGGACGGCACCTCTCTGCAGGTCTCTGCTAGCACGTGCGTCCTGCTCAGCTCCGAGTCCTTGTCCCGCTCTCTCGGGGGGCGGCACACGTCCTTGTAGGGGGTCCACACCGCCCCTCAGGAGGGTCTTGCACTGCTCCTCAGGGGGGGGGCTGCACTGCTCCTTGGAGGGGGCCTGAACCCCTCCTCAGGGAAGGGGGGGTCCTGCACTGCTCCTCAGGGGAGAGGGAGGGGGAGGGGGGCTTCACCCCTCCTCAGGGAGACAGCGTTCCAGCTGCTTTGCATCACTGAGTCACCGTGACACATAATGAGTCAGAACGCGCAATGCTACCATTTCCCATTCTCTAATCTGGGGTCTGGGTTTGTGAGGACAAGCCAGGAAGAGGAAGAGGGAGGAAAGAGTGCACGGACAGGGAAAAGCAGAGGAGGGGAATGGTGTGAAGGGAAGAAGGGAGCATTTTTCTGAAATAAAGCAGAAGGTAGACAGAGAGACTGAAAGAGAGAGACGGGAGGAGAGAGGGATGAGGAGAGGGAAAGTGTGCTGGGTCCTGTCATCATCCATCTTGTTCTCTCGCTTAGTTAACCACGCAGGCCTTGGCAGTGGGGCATGTGAGTGCATCATGTCAGTCACGGCCACCCTCCTTCTTTTTGGCAGGGAAAAATTGGTGTGTGTGTGTGTGTGTGATTGTGTGTGTGTGTATGTAGCGTCTGTTAAATAAATGTAATGTAATGTATGTGCATGGGTGTATATGTGTGTGTGTGTGTGCATGACTGTATATGTATGTGCATGAATATGTGCATGAGTGTATGTGTGTGTGGGTGTGTGTGTGTGTGTGTGTGTATGTGCCTGGGTGTGTGTGTGTGCGTGCGTGTGCGCGCGCATGCGTTTGTGTGTATATCTCTCTCCTTGTTTCTCCTCTACTGAAGGTGATGAGGCATTGCAGCAGTGCTGCTGAAACTTTGGCCCATCAGCATGCCTCCACCCCAGAGGCCACCAGTGTCCCTGACCGCCCGAGTCACACAGGACACGCCTCACCGCCGCGCAGTCTGTCCGGTGCAGCTGTGTGGCCCGGACAGCGCTGAGGGGACGAGGACTCTCCGAACACTGAAGGTGACACGCGCCAGTTCTCCGCGAAATGTTTCTTGTAAATGTACGAGAATATTGAGGGTATAGACACGCATGCCCTGCCTCTGCATCTGAAAAACTAATCAGTGATGTCATATGATATTTCTTTCATACAGCTACTGTAACAGCTGAGTTCATCAGTTACCCAGGCAGAGTCGCTTACAAAGGCTGTCATACAATGGTCCATTTCTGCTTGGGTAACACTGAGTACAATCATGGCAGAAGGAGTGGCATTAACCCTTTCAGGTGTAAGATCACAAATACATGATTACAATGACCTTAACTGAACATTTTGATTGTGATGTCACAATCACTACTGGTAATTGAAAGCAACAGAGTTCTAGAACATTGACATTATTATAATTTGTTTTTGGGTGGGTGGGTGGGTGGGGGGGGGGGTACCTTCCAAAAAACCTCCTCTTCAAAGGGTTAATGTTTGTAATGTAACCTCACATTTCAGGCTTGTTCCTATGGTCTGCCAGAGCTTCTGGAATCAAGACTATTAACAAGCTAGCCACGCTAGCAGAATTTGAGACCAGGCATGGGGGGGCGGGCTCCGGGTCCCCCAATTGATAGTATCGGGACTGTGTCAGTGCAGACTGTGGATGGGAATCCTACAGAGTGATGTGTGGTTGACCTCAGCTTGGACTGGCCACAGTGTTGATTAGCCACAGCTGTGTTCAAAGAGGTAGAGTTTCAAATCTCAGAGCATCGACTTGCCTTATATGCTCACTAGTGACTCCTGTGGTTGATCATGAGCCTGCGGTCTGTTGCTCCCAAACAACAGTGCCCTTAGGCGCCGTTGCACCTAGCTGTGCGGCTCATTGTGTAGCATCGGCAGCTTTTTCCCATGGAAAGTAACTAATGCGTGCTGAACAAGTAGCTGAATGATGTCACAGGCTATTTTACATATATAACATCATCATGTACTCATTTGCATACAAAATATGTGTCTCACTGGCAGATGGTGGACTGTAGCACTCACTGAGCGGCCGCTGCTATGTGAGCTGTCGAGCTATGGCGAGCACAGGAAAGGCTGCAGACCCAGTGTTGGGGACTGTTTTGCAAGGGATCTGATGTCTGCTCAAAAAGTTGCTATATTTTTCACTAGGCTCATTTTTTCAAATAAAGACACTAAAGGAGCCTGAAAAATTCACTAAACCAAGTGACAAAGTTGCCAAGTTGGCAACAGTGTCAGTGAGTGGACTGCACAGCGTTGAGCCAGCTGTGTGTGTGTGCTATGGTGTAGTGCTCAGCTGGCTGTGTGTGTGTGTGTGTGTGTGTGTGTGTGTGTGCTATGGTGTAGAGCTCAGCTGGCTGTGTGTGTGCATGTGCGTGCGTGTGCGCGTTCGTGTGCGTGTGCGTGTGTGTGTGTGCGTGTGCTATGGTGTAGTGCTCAGCTGGCTGTGTGTGTGTGCATGTGCGTGCGAGTGTGCGTGCGTGCGAGTGTGTGTGCATGTGTTTGTGTGTGTGCATGAGTGTGTGTGTGCGCGTGCGTGCGTGTGTTTGCGTGTGCGTGCGTGTGTGCTACACTGTGTGTGTGTGTGTGTGTGTGTGCTACGCTGTGTGTGTGTGTGTGTGTGTGCGTGTGCTATGGTGTAGTGCTCAGCTGGCTGTGTGTGTGTGCATGTGCATGCGAGTGTGCGTGCGTGTGTGCGAGTGTGTGTGTGTGTGTGTGCGCGTGCGTGCGTGTGTGTGTGCTACGCTGTGTGTGTGCGTGTGTGTGCGTGCGTGTGTGTGTGCTACGCTGTAGCCCTCCTGGTGCGCAGATTAACGAGGATGGCAGCTGTGACTCAGCGTTCCAAATTGGCCTGAAAACGAGAAGCGCTATTTTGACAGTTTTCTACTTCAGTTCTTACTACATGCCCACCATAAACAGAGGGTGTTTATTATTTATTTAAAAAACTGTCTGTGTTACAGAAAGCAAAGATTATCAAATGAAGTCACATTTAGCACTCCTACAAAGTAAGGTACAGTAATGCCATAACACTACGTGGTCATGGTTCTGTAATACTCAGTCTTTTTCACATAATTCACACTGTCTAAGCAGTGTGTGTACGATACCCCATCTGCAACACACCACGCACTCCTTAGACTGAGAAGGTAAATGGCTATTTCGGACGCGCTGACTCACGGTGGGCTTGTCACCGTGAACCTTCTGCAACATGGGTTTGCACTTCCACCGGTCCCCTCTCCCATCATCGTCACAACACTGAACACCGCCAGCTCGCTCTCTGGCTTTTTATAAACACACCAGGGACATCCCGTAGCCAAACGAAGAACCCATGAATAAAACATTTAAGCCGAAAAGCACGGAGAAAGAAAGTGAGAGAGCGGATGTGTGCGTGGGCAGGGTGTTCGTAGTAAAATATTCAGTGTTTATTCAAATATTCAGTGTTTATTAAATGAGTTTATATGAGTCTAAAACACCATTTCATTCCATCAGTGTAAAATGTACTCTGTCAGAGTTGACTTGGTGCTGAATATTTCCTGATGATGTTGTGTGGGAAGCGAAATCGCAATCTTGAGCATGACGAATGAACAGCAGTAGTAACCTACGCATAGCATCCTGAGGTCTTCAGTACTTGCAGGCCTGTTTTACAGAACTGTGTACTGAGGATGAATGTATTAACTACGGTCCAATATCCACACTAAATTTCATGCTGGTACAACCATTTCACGCAAAAAGTAGTCACACCTTTTCAAAATAATGCACACATTAGAGGGTTAAGGCTCTCTCAGGTCTCTGTTATGCATGACTCCAGACATATACAGAGTGAGTGTGGAGTGAGTGAGTGAGTGAGAGAGAGAGAGAGTGAGTGAGTGAGTGAGTGAACGTATGTGTATGTCCATGCAAACACGTTTTAAGTGTGAATGTGCGTAAACTGTGTGTTTGTGTGGATGCGTGCTCTGTGACAGCTGTCCAACCTCAGGATAAATTCTATCTCTGGCTGTAAAGGTCAAATGAATTTATGTAGCCTGTCGGTCCAGGCTAATGTACACCGGACCAATAACCAATATGATAAGCATACCCACAGGCTAATGGGAAAACTGTGCGAGTACCAGACCCATAGGCTAAAAGCAACACTGATGCAATCAAGGATGAATTTGCAAATCCATAATGTAAGGTATTTACACAATAGCAAAGGCATTAAGAAGAAAAGCATTAAATACAATACATATTACATTTTGTGTATTAGGGAGCTCAACAACTGTACATGATTTTGTTATTAATGCCAACACTCAGAGTGGATTGTATGCCTTTCAAAGTGGCGTTACTGCATTTCAGTTCAGTTTTATTTTTGTATAGGCTAGTTGTCCAAGCTGTCTCACGCCGCTGAACAGTTAATAGCCTAATGATTAGGCTCACTCAGCTGGAGCAAGAGGCGCTGATTAGGATTGGCCTAATGGCGGAGAAATTTGTTTTCGGTATTGGTAGCCTAGTTGTTGCGTTCGGTTTTTAAAAAAAATCTGGATACGCGGAAAACGTGATCTAGTTTGGAGTAGCACACTGTTTACATGTTGTTTGGTTGTAAGATACGTTAAAGAAAAATATGGATAATTTGGTATTAAGACGATATACTATGTGCTGCTACATCATTGTGTAGAAAATATGCTGGAGCTTCATTCATTAGCACTTAACGGGAATATCAGTGAATTAAGGAAACGCATTTTGCCACATCGTCTTTACGGCGTCAGTTTTCAGTTCTCGCTGTTGGAAACTCCTGTTTTGAAGTGCCCCATGACTCTATTTGGGGGATGTTGTTTTATTTAATAGGCCTAAATATACTTCACGAACAACACAATACTAGAGAAGTGCCGGCAGGAAGTCTACACGGGATAACAGCTTCCTGTGGCTGCGGTGAGTCCACCTGTTTCCATCTGTGACGCTGCGCCTTAATATTTTATATTATTTTTTTTGATGAAATTCTCGATAAGTGCACAATTTGTTAGTCCGTATCCCTTTGTTAGCAACACCCCGTTCACACATCGTGGACGTTAAGGGGAGGGTGTAATAGGAAATTGCAATATAGCATGAACATACACCAATACCATAAGCTTCCTACTGAATAACCATTGAAGTTAGATCGTTTTAGCGATCAGATTTCTGCTGCCAAATTTGGCAGAGGAAGGGATCGAATCGGCATCCGCAAGGTTACAGAGGAGTCGTCATGACAACCGAAATGTCAATGTGGAGCGCATGGTCACGAAGGAGAGATGTAGACAGGTGGTAGCCTATACTGTAATATACAGAAATTAGTTCCCGCTTGCCCCAAATAATAAACCTAAACCACGTAAATAGCCTGTGCATTTTAAATTCCATTTAGGCAATTAAACAGTATCTAGAAATTAATGTGGAGGCATGCGTATTTAAGAAACACATATCCTGAATGTCAGTATGATATCACTTTATGAAATTAAAATATTACAAAATGAAAATTGGCGTTTGTAATGCGTTGGCTGCAAACTGATATAGTGATATATGTAAGCCAATAAATCCACTAATTTCACTGCCTATTGCGTCACCTTTGATTTAATGTGGGGGTTGGACCCTGTAGAAAACCTCATGGTCACGTTTTACTCCAATCGTGGGCCGCATGGGCAGTGAGTGAGTGGCAGTGTTCTGACTAGCAGAGTTGCCGGTTTGGATGATCTGCCCAGTAGCTGGAAAACAGTGCTTCCACTGGTTGGAATATACATGAGCTATCGAGCAATTTACTGTTATGTAGAAATGAATTGTAATGGTGTGTTAGCCATAATTGTACATTTTTTTTTTTTTTTTTTTACATTTTGTGAGCTATGAATAAGCTGTAACAATGAGCCACCCTCTTTTTGAAGTTCACGCAATATTCTTAGCCCACAAACTACACGGCCACGTATTCTGTCAATCAGCAACTGACATTGATTTCCATCTATTTATAGTGTGCCTTCCCTGTGGAAGTGGCGATTGGCACAGTCATAATTATTGTTTACGCATTTAGCTGACATGCTTATTTTGGGCATTCAGAAGAAGACGTAAAGGTTTTTTTTATTTTTTATATAAATGGTGAGCAGGGTAAACTGCCACCATTCTGCCATGACAAACTCCGTATGGTTATGCCTGCCACCATTAGAAGCAGTCTGGACGCTCCTCTGAAACCACTGTGACATAGTAGAGTGGAACAAACTGGATTACTGTTATCTTATATGTTACATTTAGTAATGTGGGCTTTGCATTTTAAAAATGTAATACAGAGTAACTAGGAGGGCCTAACATTAATAGGTATTCACTGAAAATGCTTGCGCAGTTACGCTAACAATTGAAAATGGTGAGAAAAAAAGCTGCTAGTGTTTTTGACGGTGTAGTTTTACTGAAAAACTCAACCGGGATCGCAGTCAGTCACAATCTGAGCTGCCTGTCACCAGCCTCAGACGGTGCTGATGGGTATTTAAGTGTGCAATGACAGCGGTTCGTATTACTCACGTCTGCTCAGTGACCCTAAAAGGGCTGAGATGTTTTACCACAGCAGGAAGAGAAACCGCACCGACCGAAATGCGCCGTATCTAAATGCACCGGCACTGTCGGCGTGGTTATTAATATCTCGGCCGGGTTAAAGCTTTCTGCGCGACCGGGCAGGTAACGCGTGGGCTCACGGACAGTAATGGCTGCCGCCGTTATGTGTCACCTGCGTTCTCATTTCTGCTCTGCGCTTAACCCTTTCAGGTGTAAGATTACAAATAAGCAATTAGAATGTTCTTGACTGAACGTTCTAATGCTGATGTCACTATCACTCCTGGTAACTGAAAGCAATGCAGTTCTAGAACACTCCAAAACATTTTTTTTTTAAACTTAAAAAAGAAAGAAAAGAAACTACTCTTCTAAGGGTTAAGCCCAGAAGGCTTAAAACAGTGAATAAAAAATGTAATGAATTCACCTTTAAAATACAAGCTAAGGCCGTGGGTTTTTGATGAATGTTTTGTGCGTCTTATTCCGTGTATTGGCTTTTTCTCCTGCGGTGGAAAGGCCAGGACTGTCTTTAGGCCTGCTGCGTTGCTGCGGCCTCGTTCAGCTGCACGGGTGAGCGCACGCACGCCCACGGCACCGGCCCTCTCTGCGCTTGCGCTACAGTCCGGCAGTACGCCAGGATCGGACCGGATGATACCGCGCCCTTGTGCCGCTGCACTGGACCCCTGGCAGGGTCGGGGGTCCCGTCCCCGGTTCCCGTGTCCGTACCGGCCCTTTCTCCTCAGTCATGTGACTGATGTGCTCTCTCTGAGCAGCTGTGTGTATTTCAGAAACGCACACAGGCCCCCTCGGGCCAATCTGTGCCCAGGGCAACGGAACCGTCTGATATGTGCTGAGCGCCCGAATGCAAACGCACAGACTTTCATCCGTTTGCACGTTCAGTTTGTGCTGTCGTGTCCTGGAGAGGACTGGCAGATGGGTGACGGAGGGAACACAGCACGGTGTGCTGATCCTCCCTCATCTGCCTGCGTGGATCAGCAGCGTTGGATCAGACCCGCTCAGCACAGTTTTGGATCAGAACCCGCTCAGCACAGCCTTGGATCAGAACCCGCTCAGCACAGCCTTGGATCAAACCTGCTCAGCACAGCTTTTGATCAGAACCCGCTCAGCACAGTCTTGGATCAGGACCCGTTCAGCAGAGTCTTGGATCAGGACCCGCTCAGCACAGTCTTGGATCAGAACCCGCTCAGCACAGCCTTGGATCAAACCTGCTCAGCACAGTCTTGGATCAGAACCGCTCAACACAGTCTTGGATCAGACCCGCTCAGCACAATCTTGGATCAGAACCCACTCAGCACAGCTTTGGATCAGAACCCACTCAGCACAGCTTTGCATCAGAACCCGCTCAGCACAGTCTTGGATCAGGACCTGCTCAGCACAGTCTTGGATCAGGACCCGCTCAGCACAGTCTTGGATCAGACCCGTTCTCTCAGCACAGCCTTGGATCAAACCCGCTCAGCACAGCCTTGGATCAGACCCGCTCAGCACAGCCTTGGATCTGACCTGTTCTCTCAGCACAGCTTTGGATCAGAACCCGCTCAGCACAGCCTTGGATCAAACCCGCTCAGCAAAGCCTTGGATCTGACCCGCTCAGCACAGTCTTGGATCAGAACCCGCTCAGCACAGCCTTGGATCAGACCCCCTCAGCACAGCCTTGGATCAGAACCGCCCGTAGATTTTTAATCATAAGAATATCCAAAATGAAAGGCATGACTTAAAAGCCGGAATTGGCATATAACTTTCTTTTCATTATTCACTACTTATCAGATTATGAAAACTTTGCAGCTGAAAACTTAGCCAGGGATTCCTCTCAAAGACTTCCATCCATGTCCATCCATGACCCCTGTTCTAGCTCTTTTTATATCTATCAACAATCACTGTTTAACTACAATTCTTGTTGAGACTGTCTGTACACTGATATTTTACCTTGACTTAACACCTGTGAGCAGTTACAATTGCTCTTCTTCAGACCTGTAAGCTGCAGGTCAGTTTTTAGCACAGCTTGAATTTCCACTGGTTTGTGTTCAGTGTTCATTCTTACAGACCTTGAGGCATTGCCAATGGCCAATTAAAAACAACCGCTCAATGTAACGGCTTCCACCGCTGTGGAACAACCTTTTTTTTTTCTTTCCGAAAACCACTTGTGTTATTTATGTGATATGCCACAATAAGTGTACATAGCAGATGAGCAGCTACATGCCAGTGGTCCGTGATGAGAGTTATAAAAGAAGCACTTTCTTTAATACTGCCTATTTTGAAATAATAATAGTAGAATAGTGGTATGATTGACTAGCATACTGGATAAAGCTCATTTAATTGACTCAAGTGCTGTGGTATCAAATGCCTTTGAAAGGAAAAGATGGCAAAACTGAGTAGTGTGATTTAGAGGGGAAATGTACATTTCCCAGTGGAAACTAACTAAGCGTGAACATATTTAGCTAGGAGGAGCCATTTACATTTCCCATTGAGCAGCAGAAGCTCATTAAACATAGTATCTGTCTCCCTCTAGTGGCCATATTGAGCTAATGGCAAAATCGTTGTAGCACGTCAAGTACATTGTTTACGCTTTGGTTTGTGAGCACCAATCCACTTACTGCCGAGAGACAATAAAGAACACTTGTTTTTCAATTTATTTTATAATTATTGTGTTGATTGGCCACAAAAGCCCTTGCATTGTTTCAGCACTTTGATTTCCATGGATAATCACAGCAAAAAACAATCAAACAAACAAACAAAAACTGGGGTTTCGAGACACATATCTGGTTAAATAAATGTAAAATGATTTCTAAAAGACAAACCTGTAAAGGGAAGAAATATGTAGCTAAAAACTATGGAACTGGCTTTCATGCTTGCCAGTCTAAACCTTCAAATCGAATTCTACTTCATGTCAGTACTCGGTACATGAATAAAACTGGAACAAAGGCAGGATAGCTAGATAGCTGCGCTGAGTAAAACCCAGAACAGCTCTTTTTACTTCAGTTCATGTTTCAGATTTGGGTAGGGTTCTGGATTTTACTCCGTGCAGCTATGGTCTCATGGTCCTAACTGACTGCTCAACTGACTGTGTCTGAGGCTTGAGTCTGTGGGTATAAGACCCGGCCTGAGCTTGAAGGGGGGGAGAGAGAGAGGGTGAGAGAGAGAGAGAGAGAGAGAGAGAGAGAGAGAGAGAGATTATTGTGTGCGCAATGCAAGTACACAACAAACCTGAATTTACACTGAAGGTGTGTGTGTGTGTGTGTGTGTGTGTGTGTGTAATATACATATACAGCCTGAAAGATAGAAACCTCAGGGTTAGAGTCAACCAAACAGAGAATGGAGCCTGAAGTAGCATAAGCAATTCCTATGGGTTTTTAACCTCCTTATTAGACATCAGCAGACACAGATTATCAATGTTCAGGTCACTGATGCCAAAAGCGAGCAGTAAATGGAAACAAATCGCAGTGCTCTGAACTCCGTCTCATCGGTGTATCTAACTCTTATCTTGGTCAGCCGTTTTCTGTTATTCTGTAGTTGACAGGGAGGGACTCGTTAATCTGAGGATCTACTGTATATACACCTTGTGTGTGTGTTTTTTTTATAAAGTAAAATTTTCCACCAAATAACATTTTCTATATGTTTAATGGGGCTTTATTCAAAGTTGGAGAGCAGCGTGACATAACGGTTAAGGAATTTGGTTTGCGTAATTGAAACGCACAACTGGCATAGTACGATAAAATAATTCAAGCTGTGTAGGTCACTCCGGCTGAACGTTAACTGCTAAAAAAAAAGAAAACAAAACAAAAAGATAAAAGAAAAAAACATAACTGCACCTAACTTCTGCGGTCAGGTTACGGGATTTGAGCAGAAGTGTCCTCACAGCTGGTGTTTGGTTTCACGCCTCCGGCTGCTCGTGTTTCGCTCCTGTTTTTCGGCAGGACGCAGTTCTGCAGACTACGCAGCTGTGGTGCAGAGAGAGAGAGAGCGCGGGGGAGAGGAGCGCACCGGCGTTTCCTACGCTCACCTCAGATTCTCACTCGCCAGGGCCGAGCATCTCAGAATGTTCCGGTCTCTGCCGTAGTTCTCATTAGTCAAAATGAAAAGCAAGCGCAACGCATCTTTGCTCTGGACAGTTGCAGCTGTTTACAACTTGCGTTTCATCTCATGGTCTCGAAGTGCTTTACACCGAAGGGAGGAAACTCACCCCAGATGTGTATGTAAAGCAAAATAGCCCAGGTGTGTCTCGACATAATTCCGCCCCACAGGACACAATGTGGCTGAACATTGTGTTTGTGTTCAGGGTACAGTGTGTTCAGTGTGTGGGCATAGACTCTTTGCTTGTGGTGCTTTTATTTTTGCTGACACTTGGTGCCTACACATGTCAGTCTCCTCTATTAGACAAACATACTGAAACACTGTAATTACAATATGAATACATGCACACACACACACACACATACACACACACACAAAATCACTGTGAGCCCAGATTTGTTGCTATAGGCCTTCTGGCAGATAGAATAAGGATGATGTAGTCTATATATGACTATGTTCTATCCTAACACTGATTTAGGATAAAACATATGTATGTGTAGCAGTAGGTACAATGAGGGGAAAGTACTGTAACTAAAACACACAGGTCGCTGGGAATCAGTTTTGGCCATTAATGTATTCTTAAAAACAATTATAGTATGCTTCAAAGCGGTATGTTACATGGAACTTTTTAAAACATCACATGACAAATAAGGCATTCAGAATTTCAGGCATAACTAAAAATGAATTACATGCCTTAGGCACTGAATGTCTTTTTTTAAGTAATTTACTTAGCATAAAATCTGTTGCATTAAGCACATGTATTTCAAATGTAAACCTTGGTGTTTACCCCTACATGCTATGGAAAAACCAGCCTATTGTTAACTGGACCTGGGCTTAGACCCAGGGGCTAGATAGATAACTGATGGTTTTCCCCTGAGCTTGGTGCTCAGTAAATAACCAGCTGTTCCATGTTTGTATATTTATACCCAGCTTTCAGTATGGATAGCATTTAATTTGTAAGCGAGGCAAAACACCTTAGATAAGACTTAGTCCCCAGCAAATACGAACAGCAGTTCACCTCAGAGGTTGTTCTAATATTGAACTTTAATGGTGTTCTCAGAAATACTGGAAAAACAACATTACTGGAAGCAGATGGTAAAATCCTTTTAAGAAAGAATAAAGAATCCTGACATTTTCCTCACACTCGCTGATACATGTATTCTCTGACAATGTTTCACACGCTTTGCTTGCCCCCCAAAATGTCATATTCAAACATGAAATCTTTATGTGCGGTTGATTTATGCTCCAGACCAGTGGTTCTCAAACTCGGTCCTGGGGGACCACTGTGTATGCTGGTTTTCATTCCAACCTCAACCACAATCCCAGAATTTTAACAAGCTGTTAATTTTTCTTAATTAGGTGATTTTCATGTTTTAGAGCTGGGGTTCCAGAAAGGGCCAGTGTAGGTGCACACACCTGATCCTGATTCTACTAATCAAGGTGCTTAGCAATGACTCTAGTGATTGATTAGTAGAATCAGGTGTGTGCACCCACACTGGCCCTTTCTGGATAAGACTGGGGACCCCAGCTCTAAAACATGAAAAGCCCCTAATTAAGAGAAATTAACAGCTTGTTAAAATTCTGGTATTGCTGTTGAGGTTGGAATGAAAGCCATCATACACAGGGGTCCCCCAGGACCGAGTTTGAGAACCACTGCTCCAGACAACACGCAACCTTGCATGTGCACTTATGCAGCCACACACTTAGAAAATTCTTTCTGTGGGAATGTTTTTCAAAAATCAATTTCCACCAAGAGTAAAAACACACAATTTCCTGTCCTCCTAGCATGATGTGACACCAAGCAGACATGTCTCCACATGCCTGAAAACGTTGTCCCCAAATGTAAATAATACTCTCAATTGAATTTACGTGTCCAGAAAAACAAGTTCAGTGTTCTCCAACCCATACACTGTAAGGCTTAACCCAGTGAATTACCTGACACAGACAGGTTTAACATGGAGATTTATGATAAGATACGATTTATAACCACAATGGCCCATGTTCATAAAGCACATCCCATGGATATTTAAAACTATTCCTCAGGCTTCCTGTAGTTTTAAAGCAGTGTACGTCGATTACGAGCTCTCTATGCACATAACTGTGTTGCCTATTTTCTGTGCCTGATTTTTTTGTTTTATTTTTAAAAAATAGTATATACACAAATATGGACGTAATTTTACAGTACTGGATGAATGATTATAGTTATGTGAATTAAAACAACTATCACAGCCCAGACAATGACAAAAAAAATGTATCAAAGAGATTACAAATAAGACGAAAGCTGCTTTGTAAACAAATGTATAGACTATATTAACACCCCCCCCCCCCCCCGTTAAGGCGTAGCCCTTGTTAAAAAGGTGCTAAAAGACACTCAGCACCTCAAACTCGGAAGATAAAAGGGCAGTTAGACCCTGGACAGACAGACGAGGATTACCCGAAACCCAATTTCCTCTCTCTGTACAAACACCTCTTTTCAAATTCACATATCACCTTCGCCTCGATGTTTGTTGTGTTTTTGTTGTTGTTGTTTTTTATACTGAAATCTGCCCGAAGCGTTGTCCACTTCAAAGAAAGGGGAGGTGTCACACAGGCATGTTCCAATATTGCGATTCAACTTGAAATAGTGAAATTGTTTTAATACCGCGAGTTATCCCGCCACACAGTTAATACGTTCCAACAACGTATGGACTCCATTTATCAAATACAGACCAGCAAATGTTACTTGTCCTTTATTGTACTGGAGAGCGCAGAACACGCTACAGTAGCTGTTTGCTTTAGTTTGTGTTTAATCCACTCTGGCTCAGATAACCTTCCCTGTATAACACTTAATTCTTATGGCAGTGGGCCATTAACTCCACTCCGTCACAGACTGTGTCCGCTCACATTGGTTGAGTGCGAACCTTACATGGAATGCGATTCTACTCGGATGACGTATCGTTCTCTTCCAGTCTTTTACGTCATTCTCCCCGGGACTTGTGATTTTCCACAGGAAGAGGGCGTCGAGTGCTTCAAGAGAGAGAATCTGCCAGTCAGCAGTTACAGAAACCATAGCAACTTCGCCGAGAGCAGTACAGCCTTCTTTTGATCTTAGTTGCTATTTTCTGTAGGATAATACTGTAAAATGGTTACCATTGTCGCATCGCGTAGGCTAGAATTTTCCGGTAAAGAGAAACATTTTCTTTCGTGAGCTACAGTGGAAGTATAACGCGTTCGCTGTCGTTTATTTACTTCTCTTTAAATCACCATTTTATTGGCCGGGTGTAGCAACAGATCTCACTGTCACGAATTCATTTGAGTAAGCATCCAACGAGGAAAACCGAAATCACGCTGAATGGCTCTCTGAACCGGCTGTCCATCGTTCAAGCACATCCATTAGACTTTAGGCCTGTTTCCTTAGCTCCAGCTCCTCCTCACAAAAAACAGCAAAAAAACAAAAAAAACAGTGGATAACATTATTATCGTTATTATTATTGCTATTGTGAACAACAATAATTATAGTAACAATAATAATACATAGCCTACATACTTTTGAGGTGTTCTCAAGAAGCTTCTCTTTCTATTAAGATTAGGATAATAGGCTAACTAATAGCAACTAAAACTATTAGGCTATTATAAGAACATTTATTTAGACAGCAATAAATTAAAACACCATATTTTAAAATGATTTTAAATTAAATCAGAAGTAGACCATAAAAGGTTCTTCCTGTAGCCTAATTCGTAAACTATATTCTGCATACATTCAACTAAAGATGAGTGGGTAATACACATTATAAAAAGTAGCTGTGTTATTTAGCTTATAATGACAAAAAGCGTCATTATAAAAAATGTAGCAAGAAACATTTAACGCAGTGCTACGCAAATGTAGCAAGCTGCATTTCACATTCCGTGCGATTTCTGTTATGTTTACTACACATGTTTTTTTTTTTTTTTTGAATAGCGCTAACACCAGCTAATAAATTGAAACTATTTCGGTATTTGGCTGATAGTTACTGCTACAATCTCATTTCCCAAAGGCAGAAAACACAAACTGTAGTCAAGTTGCACCCAGGCCTTTTGACGTCAATTTCTCAAAATGGACAAGCGGAAGTTTATTTGCATAGACACCCGAGAGCTCTAGAATTTTTTTATCCAGAATGGGAGCCAATCAAAACATACGTTTTAATAGGTTGCAGAATTGTAAGATGCTGATTGGTCAAACTCCCTATCAATCCACGACGTACGTCGATTATGTCACCACTATGTTCTACTAAATAAAAAGGGTGTAATTCCTTCGGAGTACAGTGAAGAAGTCACGTACTACACGAGGTGGTACGAGAGCAGTATAGGCGTACCCGGTAGCCTATACGGTTTTTATACGTTGGTCTTTTTAAAATCTCCAACTTTCCCCATTTGGATAAAGAATGCTCAACAGAACAAGACATCATTTGTAAAACCAGAGCGTAAAATTTCGAGCGGTTTTACTTTGGAGAATTTTTGTTCAGACCTTCATAGCGACATTGCTAAACAACACGCTAACAAATACAGTTTTATACAAACTTTCGAATTATTTTTTCACCTGTTGGCTAAACTGTAGCTAACTACCTCGATAAAACATCAGCGAAGCGGAAAATGAACCACGGCTACACCAAAGCTGAAATGGGCCCAGAAGTAACAGCAGCAGCGGGCTTTGTGTCCAGTTTGTTAAGAACAAGAGGCTTCCTCACTGAACAACAGCTGCAGATTTTCAGCGACTGCCTCCATCAAGCACTTTCAGGTAGCTAACTTTATCATTTAAATATTGGTCGGTTATAACTTACAGCATTTGAGCACAATACATTGCGGAATAAATATGAACAATATTTCCGCATATATTATATTTGTAGTAACGATGGCTTTGCTTCAGAAACGAAGTTTTGGATCGATACTTGTCTAACGCTAACTAGCTAATGGTATTGTTTACGTTTAGCTAATGGAAGGTGCCCCACGACTAATTATTAGAAGTTGTGTAGGCTAGGTGGCTTCCTGGTAAACTTTAAACGGCCATGTTCGTTTCTGTTGAATCGAAGCTTTTGTTGTGGGTAAACGGTCACAGTTAGCTTGCCCGCTAAGTTAGCTAGAGTCCATTGGGATTTTACAAAAGACTGTTTGCTAAGCTTCTGTATTTCAGGAGATGCATACAGAAAGCTCAATTCACAATTTCTTTTCTTTTCACAAATTACTTTTCAGAACACTACAAGGACCATTGGTTCCCGGAAAAGCCACAGAAAGGCTCTGGCTACAGGTGTATTCGCATCAACCACGAAATGGACCCCATCATAAGCAAAGTCGCCAGGCGAATTGGTCTGAACAGCCATCACCTGTACGAGCTTTTGCCGAGGGAGCTGACTATGTGGGTGGATCCATACGAGGTGTCTTATCGCATCGGCGAAGATGGTTCCATATGTGTCCTATACGAGGCCGAAGCCCCCGCGTCCAGCAGTGTTTCCTCCGCGTGTAACAACTCCGCACTGCACTGCAAGAACCACTTTTTGATGGGCCGCACCAGCCCTCCTAAAAACTACCTGATGACAGTTTCGAGCTAAGTGTGTCCAGGGGACTGGGACACCAGACAGGCAATGCGAGCTTCAGCAAGGGGGAACCTTGGGGCCAGTGATCATCTCCGTTGTATTTTTTTGTTGTTTTCCCCCTTCTTACTGGCTAGCTATTTGTCTCCCCCCCATACTATTTATTACTTGCTTAATATGGCAGCTTTTGCTGTTTTCCCCTTTTAAAAAAATACCTGATAAGGACAATTCCAGAAGCACTATGTGTTCCCTTGTTATGCAGGTAGTTTAGTGCCTTTGGGCTATTGTCTTTGCACTGCCTATCTTCACAGTGTGTGTGTACCCCTATTGGGCCACAAAGTGAAGCTTAGTCTGTAACACACTGGTATTTCTCACACAGTTTACTTCATTTGGAGGGGTTTGTATTTCAGATAAGGTGCAATAATTGTGATTCAGAAATACAGCATCGCTTCAGCGTAGGTACAGTGATTGTCAATGTCTCCCTCTATACTGGAAACAATGTGGCCTTTTTGACACTGACAATTGAATGGGTTGTATCATAAAAAAAGGGAATGGATGCACTACTTAAAAATGGGACCAAGTGTTTTCCTCCTTAAATGAAACCAAAAAGCTGTACCACTGCTTTTAAAACATTTTTTTGCATGTGTTCCCTTTCAAATTCTATATTTAGTTATAACAGCAATATGACCTCTGCCTTAAGTAAAATAATGGCAATGTACCTTATTGCCAAATTGACTGATGTTCAAAAAAAAGTTGTGCAATTCAACCAGAGTATTCAAACAGTCCCCACGGTTGTTTCAGGCGACACACCTTAAGTTGAGATTTATTGTAAACTTGTTTACTGCCTTTGAAAAGATACCTTTTTTTGATTGTGGATGTGAAATCTGTCATTGATTTCCCCAAAGGGGAAAGCGCCCTCAGAATTTAGGCCCTAGTGGTGGGTTGGGGGGGGGGTGGGGGGTGGTGTTCCTGCTTAAGGAAGTGATGTCATTTGGGCTGTTGAGTTCCCTTTTCTAAAGTCCATTGCCTCTTGGAGCAAGCTGTGAGGTTGTTGTGAATTCCTTGCCACCAAACTGACAAGCTTTTATCTCTGTGCTGGAGTGAGCTGTCTCTCAGCATGTAGCATTCTCAGTGAGCTGTTGAGCAGCTGAAATTGTTTACCAATTGTTTTTTTTTTTTTTGTGACATGTAGAATTTGTAAGCTAATTTGAGAGCACAGTATGATTTTAATGTACTTTTTTGTATGGATTTGTGTACATATAGATACTTGTACGGTTTTGTACTTGACTTGATGTAATTTTTAAGATAATAAACTTTCATGACTTTCGAATTATCACTTGCCCTTTGTCAGCTCAAGAAATGCTTCATTTTGCTTCAAATTTAGGTTAAGCTGTTTAAAGCCCTGTTTACTGTCTGTGCAGCATGTCTAATTTATTTGCAATTCCCACACGGGTCACATTCTGCATGCAGATCGAATGGAGTTTCATAAACGGTGGATTATAAATCCGGTGTGACAGACATCAGATATAAAGAAATCTGATATGCAGGTATGTTGGATTTTTGTGAATACAGTGCCAAAGTGACTCATTTTAAACTCGATTTCTCTACATTTACACATGCACATTGTGAAACGAACCAAGCCCTTTGCTCAGTGGCGTCCTGCAGTGCATCTGTTTCTCCTCACTTCGTTCCACTTGATCAGGGGAGTTCTCATATTTGTCTGAAATGAAAACGAGAAACGAGTCATCTACCGCAGGAGATTTATGTCAATCAGGGTGCAGTTATGAGTGCTATAGGTTTCACTAAATTGGACATATATGAACACTGATCTGTCCTTGTAAATTAGTCATAGGGTCCCAAGTCCTGTTGTGAAAGTCCAGATCCAAAAATTGTGCTGTCTGGACATTCATGAGGGAAACTATCTCAGTTCTCTGACACTTAGATGTTAAATTTCAGCCTCGTGTCAGTTTTTGGTATAAATATCCTGTTGACAGAAAATTCTTCATAACTAATAGAGTCTGCGTTTTTATGACTTTCATTCACAAATCTTTAGGTCAAAAATATGTGATTATTTTCCCAATCCCAAGTTTTCAGTCACATTTTCCGCAATTAGAACGGGCCGAAAGAAATCCTTTATAAAACTGTTGATGTTCTTTGTAAATATTAGTCTCATTTGCATCAGAACGGTTATGTTTCAGACAAAACCACATCTGTCAGGAGCGGAGTGCAAAAATGGAGAACTGGTGGCCATTTCAGGAGTATCTGAACATTTCCTCAGCGAAGGTCAAACACGTCCATGTCAGACAGAGCGTACAAAGCTAGAATTATGAGCAAAGTGTTCTCTGCTCAGAATGAACTGTGCCTCCTTGCGTCTTGCTCCAGATGTTAACGTGTGTAAAGAACTTGTAGTGCTCGTTCCAATTCTATGCTCATATGCCGAATGAAATAAAATGTGCACCCTGGGCCATGTTTGGGAGAACTCCGAGGGCCTGTAGTTTAAGGCTTGTTAGGACCCTGTGTTGTGCATACAGTACTTTGTAAATAAGACTTGATGACCAGGGGTGTATGCGTGTCACTGCACTAGCTACTGTGAATTGATTACCAGAAAATACTTGTGCATGTAATTGTGAGTCAAATTTAGGAATGAATTCCGGCCAAATACACAACATTCTAATAGAAAACTTTCTTATCCCAGATCTTACTGTCTGACATCAGAACACTTTAAGCTTAAAAATTCCAAATCCTCCGAACATATTGCAGGGGTTGAGACCCAAACACATGGATTCACTGATGTTTGGGTTGAGAAGCATGGGTGTGTTTGTCGGGGTGGAGTGCAGATGTGTCTACTGGGTAAGAGGTCTGGATGCGTTATTGTGTTTATGGCTCGTTTTGTGATCGGACGCCATATTGAGCTTATTAGCAGTATGTAACTTTGTGTTTGTGTCCCGCCATCTCTTTCCACGCCTCGCTGTTATTCTCCCCCCTGGTCAGACAGGGAGATCTGTGTGATGCCCCAGCGTATGCTGGGCTTGGTTTTGTCCTCGCATCTTCGCCGTTGCTCTGTTCGGTGCTCACAACAGGAAACGCACGTGCAGCCACGGAGGTCACGTCTGCTGTGGCGTAACGCGCGCTGATTTCAACAGCCTGGCACCTCCTCGGCTGTGTGCAGACGTGCCCGTTTTCACGCTTTGCCACTCTGTGCTTATGGGGGCCCAGTATGCCGGGTCGTGACCCCAAGGCCGTCCTGTATTTCTGAACGGCCTAATTGTTGCCAGTCAGCAGAAAAAGAAAAAAAAACCAACACAGACGGCATAAGGACACGCTCACCATAATACGCTTTAAGGCTAATAAAGTGTTCTCTGATGGTTCTACTTCGCTTCACAGAGCTGAGCATTTGACTGAAATGGCTAAATTCACGGAGATGGAGATTACAGACTGTTGTTTTCATCCGATGTTCCTACTACATGGTCCAATGAAATCCTGCAAATAGCCTTAAAGCTCAAGGTGCCTTGCATGCAACTTCACCACAGTCAACAAATGGCAATGGGGTAGAAATGGAAAATGTCAGGGCAACCGTTAGCCTGACGTCATGCCCATTGCATGTAGCTGCTGCGTTTTTGCTGGTGCAGAACAATAAGCCACCTGTCTGATGTGCTGCCAACCACAAGACCATAACCCACGATGTCACAAGCACCAGCTGGCAGTGGCTGCATGCATGTCTCTGCACACAACAGACACCTGTGAAGAGAGTCAGACATTCTGTCACCAGAAATAACAGCCAAGCCGAATTACAGAGCTGTGCTGGCTTTAAAGACTATAAACCCTGCCCGTGACAGAGAACTGGACATTGTCCTTAGATAAATACCATAACTAGGGCCCTGTTGCTCAAATCATGGCCCTTGAGGTCCAAGAACTGCCGGTTCTACGCCCTCCCTTTACCTGGGAATCAGGTGTGAATACAGCCTGGCCAATCAGTAGCACGAATTGTTCAGTTAATTACCTGGGGGAAAAGAGAACCAGGGCCGGATTTGGATTCGAGGTCCAGATTTAAGTATCCATGAACTAGAGTGCCCCTCGACAGTCAGTACTTTCATAATACTGCAGCTTTAAAGCCTTATTTCTTTATTCTTGTTCCAGCACCTGGAGTTTCAGTGATTTTCATTTAAACCCTTCGAGAAGTGTTTCTGTTATTTTGTTAATGGACTGACAGGCAGGAGGAGATGTTTTGTCAGGTCTTTCTCTTGAATGCAAACATCAGTTCTCAGCACTTCTTAATGGACGCTGTTTTACTAATCAAAATACGACAGGCAGTTTTCTGTGCTTTGTCTTCTGGCAGGAGGAGGGCGGCTGTTTTCAGCTCTGTTGGTGAAGCGGTGTCATGCCGTGGGCTGGGAGCGAGAAAGGGCGGTGGTGTTTGCGGTGGAGATAGTGGGCTGGCGAGGAGGCCTGCGTTATCTGTGTGTGTGTGTGTGTGTGTCTGTCTGTGTGTGTGTGTGTGTGTCTGCGTTATCTGTGTGTGTGTGTGTCTGTCTGTGTGTGTGTGTGTGTGTCTGTGTTATCTGTGTGTGTCTGTGTGTGTGTTTGTACGAGTTATCAATGCAGCTTGTATGAAGGAAGGTGGGCCGTTCTGTCCTGGCCTCGGCCCTGTCGCTGGGTGGTCCGCAGTGGGCGTGGCCGAAGTGCCACACAGCCGGGACGTTATAAAACTGCTCTCTCAGAGCGGCCATCTCAGCCCCCAGATCGCTGTTTTCTTAATGTGCTCTGAAAGGCTCCAGCAGCCTGATTGTGTAAATATGCGAGGAGAAAGAACAGAGCCTCCTTAAACCACCGCGGTCATTGAAACTGCTTATTATCTTAACATGTTATTTGAGGGAGAACACGAGACAGGAGTCATGAGACATTCTCCCCCCCAGGAATTGGTTATCAGCCTGTGGCAACTTCAGAACGTTTTTACTGAACAGATGGCCATCACGCTGAAAATTTATTGGTTGACAAGCACTATTGGAACTCTTCAACGTGCAACAAGCCACCTTCTTAATCAGTCTCTCAGACTTCAGTCTTGTGGGGATATTATTCATGAAAATATTTACCCAATGCACCTGGAGGATCTTGTGCCGCTCGTAGGAGCACAACGAGTGTGTTGTCAAAGAAATCAGGACAAACTATGTGCGGTTAACAGTCTACAAGCTGAAACTTTGCCGATGGCGAAGGCGTAATTAAGATGTTTATGTTTAGAAAGTGTCCACCTTTCGCAGTGTGCAGTTAGGACCATTTGGTCAGTCCCAGCTCGTGGTTAAGAAAACAGTGCAGCCCTGGACCCGCTAGCGAGCAGCACCGCCTGGGGCTCCTTCACTGGTCTCCCAGGCCCTGCTGGGTGTATATATGAGTGTGAATGAGACTCTTAATCGGCCTCCTTTATACCTGTTTAATACCTTGAATGATTGTTGATTTCTCATGACAACTGAGCTCTTAATATTCAATTCAATTCCATTTTATTTGTATAGTGTTTTTACCGAGAACTTTTTTACCGAGAACTTGTTTTTACAGAGAACTTGCTTTGCTACTCTGCAGAGTAGCAAGGCAAGAAACAGCGCAAAAATAGAACTTTTGGGAGTGAGATTATACCAGAGATTTGACTTGAATTTTTCTTAGCTACCAATACTTCCATTCTTCAATGGTAAGCTAAGCATCTTTGAGTTTTGTGAAAAGTGCTATATAAATGAAATGATCAATTTCTCCCTCCCCCACTATTGAACTATTCTCATCTCACAGAGCAGCAGCGGGCTCATACACAGTGAATTCTCCCCACTTTCACCACCTTTTATTAAATAAGCTGCAACCTAGCACTCCTTTGAGCAGGAGGAGAGAGATATTACTGTATCTGCACTAATGGTGAGGTGTGTAGTGTATCTACACTAATGGTGAGGTGTGTAGTGTATCTACACTAATGGTGAGGTGTGTAGTGAATCTACACTAATGGTGAAGTGTGTAGTGTGTCTGCACTAATGGTGAGGTGTGTACTGTATCTAATCTAATGGTGAGATATGTAGTATGTCTGTACTAATGGTGAGGTGTGTAGTGTGTCTACACTAATGGTGAGGTGTGTATTGTATCTGCACTAATGGTTTGGTGCGTAATGTATCTAAATTAATGGTGAGGTGTATACTATACCTACACTAATGGTGAGGTGTGTAGTGTACCTATACTAATGGTGAGGTGTGTAGTGTATCTACACTAATGTGAGGTGTGTAGTGTACCTGCACTAATGGTGAGGTGTGTAGTGTATCTACACTAATGGTGAGGTGTGTACTGTATGTTACACTAATGGTGAGGTGTGTAGTGTATCTACACTAATGGTGAAGTGTGTAGTGTATCTACACTAATGGCGAGGTGTGTACTGTATGTTACACTAATGGTGAGGTGTGTAGTGTATCTACACTAATGGCGAGGTGTGTACTGTATGTTACACTAATGGTGAGGTGTGTAGTGTATCTACACTAATGGTGAGGTGTGTAGTGTATCTACACTAATGGTAAGGTGTGTACTGTATGTTACACTAATGGTGAGGTGTGTAGTGTATCTACACTAATGGCGAGGTGTGTACTGTATGTTACACTAATGGTGAGGTGTGTAGTGTATCTACACTAATGGTGAGGTGTGTAGTGTACCTACACTAATGGCGAGGTGTGTAGTGTATCTACACTAATGGTCAGGTGTGTAGTGTATCTACACTAATGGTAAGGTGTGTACTGTATGTTACACTAATGGTGAGGTGTGTAGTGTGTCTGTGGCTGGATGGGGGTGGGCTGTGGCTGCTGTTGCTGTGTTTTTTAGGACCGTGTGAATGTGGAAGTGCGGGGGGAGTGGGCCCTGGATGTATTTCCATGAGAAAAGCCCAGGAATGCGTCCAGAGCCTCCACTTGGCCGCCCCCCTCCTCCTCTCCCTACCAGCACTGTACGCCCGTGAAACCTGGGGGCACCAGAGGGAGCGAGAGGCCCCCTCTCCCGCAGCCCCATCGGCGGGGGCGGAGCCGGGAGGGGCGCCCCGGCCCCTCGGCACGCGAGCTGGGTACCCGCCTCACCCCGCTGGGCCTTCACGCACGGGGCATCTGCTGTTCGCATGAGACAATGAAGGCGCACCCCCTCTCCGAGCTTCTCTCCGTCCCTCTTTCTCTCCCCATGGCTCGCTGCCATCTGTGATACCCCCCCTCCACCTCTCTCCTCCCCAACCTCTCCCCCCCAGCCCCCGACCTGGCACTACACTGCCTTTCAGCAGAATTACCCCCTCGCCCCCAGCCCCCGACCCGGCACTAGACTGCCTTTCAGCAGAACTACCCCCCTGCCCCCCCCCCCACCCACCCCTCGGCTTCGACAGGCTCTAGACTCAGCCACACTGTCTCCTTCGTGTGCAGGCAGGGCTGTAGCACAAAATTCTGGGCCCTATACATAAGCAGTCTCTGTGGGCCCCCTTCCTCTCTTGATCCATGTCTCTCACGCATCATTTCAATCTTTTCGAGGGCCCTCCCCCCATTCGGGCCCTGGGTAGTCAGTCCCACTTTCCCCCCCCCACTACGACGCCCCTGTGTGCAAGGGTAGGTCAGTGAGATCAACCGCTGAAGTTTGTTTTTAAAGTCTCTGCTTCCAGAAACAATTTAACAACATCATTCGACACACATCGTTCTGATAGGACCATTACAATGTTATATTGTTGTGATGGCGTGCGTATGAAGAAAGTATGATTACATTGTTGTAGCGATGACGTGTGCATGAAAGCGTCATTGCAATGTGCCTGTGATGGGAAAATAATGTGTAGCGCATTTGATGGTTGCAGGTGTATGCCTGCCAGTTCAGGCAGGTGAAGGGACCAGCAGTAGATAAAGGGAAAGCTTTTTGTAGTTTTACTATTTAATCAGTCTACGGTTGAATTACATATTTTTGATGAAATTATAAATCATGAAAAAATAAAATGAAAAATTTGGACAAAATTAATAAAATAGTTATTCCTGATACGATCAACAATTGCATTCTAGATCTCTGGAGTTTGACTTAGAAATAGCTGAGCAAAGGAGGCTTTGTAATATATATTTTTGTTGGTTTTAATTTTTGCAATTTTGTGTTTGTGCGACATCTGGTTAGCACTGATATTAGCCTTTACTGGATTCACCAGCAGCATAATGCTAGTATTGTTTCTCTGCTGAAACATGCAGTGACAGGCCTTTGACCACAGACACTCTCTGATTAAAGTGTTTGAGGGACTTTGGAAAGGACTGGTGACCTCTGACCCAGGCAGCTGCACCAGAGCCCAGCTTTTGTTTGCATGCTGAAAACTGACTCCTGATTGGCTAATGCCTGTATCCAGGCAGGATTTCTCTCTGAGAAGTTTTCACTTTGCTCTGGCAAGACCCCACTTCTGTTTTCCAAAGTTAAACTGTCTGATCCAGATTTGAAAGGCAAATGAAAGGGAGAAAGAGGGAGAAAATCTAATTTAGCATTCTACTCCTTCATTTGCAATATTTCACTAAACCTCGAATTTTGTTCAACATTAAACAAATCTTTTGGCCACCAGCACTGAGGCAGCCCCAGTGGCTGGGTTTAACTACTGAAAAACATGCTGTTGTGAATCAGTGAATCTCTGTTTGCATAAGTCTGTAAAATAGGATTTCTTTAGTGTTGTGGAGGTTGAGTACGAAGATCATCGAAAGGGAGAGAAAGGAGGGCCCTGTTTGAAACAAAATGCCTGTTCTTCCTAATCAGGAATAACCAAGCAAATCCCGTCTGCCTCAGTCAGATACTGACACTGGATATACCTTTAAATGCACTGCAGAAATCTACTACCAGAGCTTTAACTAGTTAATGTGCAACTGACCCATGCGATAGCCTCAAGCAAGCGACAGGAACATTTTAGTTGCGGTTCATGTTATTCTCCTATCTTTACCTTTTACATATAACAGTCTCCCCGCTATTTCATAAATTCTCTTAATTTCATAAAACGAAAGGATTTTACATACCAGTGGAAAACGTGACTTTTATGCCTTTATCTTGTTTTCATTTCTAGTTTTCTTTTATTACAGTTTTCTCATTTTTGGTGTGTTTGCGTAATTCTGCTCATGCTGTAACTTGTTTGTGGACTAATCTGGTGGGAACGTATCGTGTGTTTGTTTCATATTAACGCTTCTGCAGTAACTGTGCTCGGTGCAGTCGAGAGTTCTCTCTGTCCGCTCCCGTGTCAGGGGGAAAGACTGACAGGGTGATTGATTGACGGACCTGCCTCTCCAGCAGTGGGAACGTCTGTACCCTGAGAGCTGGTTGGTGCTCTCAAGCCCCGCCCCAATACAGTCAAGCCCCGCCCCAGTACAGTCTGCAATCCTGACAGCCACAGGAAAACTGGATGGGGAGACACACACACACACAGCACTTCTGCACCTCATTAGGCTGGCTATATTGGTATTGTGGAAAATGCCAAACGTTGAACTGGATCAGGAAGAAAGAATTTAGGAGAATACTGCATTGAATGAAACCACAAGCGATACAACAGAGTGTAAAATTAGTTAATTGAACAGAATCACACAGTCCAGTGTAGGAGAAATGAATGGTAACAGCGTCCCTCATAGTCCACTAAAAATCTTTACATTTTAGTCGTCGTAAGCTTTTTTCTTTTCATTTGGAGACTCATAATTTGTGATGGAGTTTTTAGGTCTATGTGGGTTGGTGTAAAAGTGTGCTATAATTCTAGTTTTATATGATATACATTATTGTATATAATAATGATAATACATGTATAGTTCTATAATGCATTATACTTACGTATAATCCAGAATTATACTAGCCACACTCATTTAGCCTGACCGACAGGCTTGCTGTCTGGTGGTTCGTGATGTTGTAATGCTGGGGCAGTCGCCTGACTGGTGCAGACCTGGGTCTGTGTGTGACGTAGTGTTGGGTCAGAGCTGGGAGGCTGTGGCTTGCAAACTCTGGGCTGGGCAGGGCAGTCGATTAAATACAGGTGTTTCATTCCCTGCTGAGAATTCCAGTTTAAACCAGCCTAAACTGGTCAAGCTGGTTTAAACTGTGCTTTCAACACTTTTAGCTAGTTTTAGCTGGTCGACCAGCTGTTCACCGGCTGATCAGCCTGAAGTCAGCTTGTCCACCAGCTGCTCCACCACCTCAACCAGCTTTGATCAGCTTTGACCGGCCATAGATCAGCTTAAACACTCCAAAAAGGGTTTTCAGACTCCTCGCCGAGGTCCCCTGTCTGCATTCTCCATACCAGGATGACTTTTTGGACTTCTCCATCTCCCTGTTGGTGGACTTCGCTGGACAGAACAGCCTGGTGAAAACTGCCCATTAAATGAAGGGGCTGGTATCCTGCTGGTCTCAGCACAATGAATGCTAAACACGTCGGGGGGAAAATCCAGTTTCTGGAGGTCAGCTCCATGAAAACAGGCCAGCCCCAGAGATCTGTCGAAATACGCATCAGACATCTCACTCTGTTGTGTGTAAAGAGATATTTGGATTTTGCAGGGTAGTTTTCGATCAGATTGGCATTTGTAGCTGGAGCTATGTGACATAACATCTCAAAATTCAGGGCGAGAAAAAATGGCAAGGCAAGGACATGTCTGTATGTTTATCTCGATGTGAAACTTGAAGTGTCTGTGGGTGGTACTGTGGCTGCCGCAGCTGGGGTTTCTAAACCTTTCTGTTACAGAGTCCTTTATCATTTTTCACTGGCATGTACATGATGTTGTGACAGGCCACTGGAGAGCATTGTCGTGGTATAAATAACAATTTTACAATGAATTACTTGGTAGTCACCAAATAATTACTGTGTTCTCTTTACATGGGATTCCTTAAAAGGAGCAGATAAATCAGAATTATGTCACAGAGCCAGAGGACTTTAAATGCAAGTTCAACATGTACACAAACGGGCCAGTATTCATTCTTGCTCCTACTTGCAGTGGTATGACATATTTTGCGAGCGTTTATCTTATTAGCCTGCGGTATGCTGCATCTACAGTATGTGTATGTTGCCTGGCTGTCCTAGAAGTTGTGACTTACAGCCTGTGACTTTTGGGTGTTGTTTTTTCCGCGCACACGGAGCCTGCGCTGCGGTGGAGTTTTTTTTCTCCGCGGGACTTTCCTGGCTGGGTTACAGGCACTGTAACCGTGAAGGAGGACGGCACACGCATCCTGTGTGCGAAGCAGGCGACGGCGACCAGGGCCGATCTCTCTCTCTCAGGCTGTGGGGAGAGGAAACCACCTCCGTGGGCCCGGGAGTTATTATTAAACACAGGAGCGGTTGTGCTGCCCCCCCCCCCCCACATACACCGCACCGCTGCACCTCCTCGTTTCCATTCACTGTGGCAGGGAGCGCTGGTGTCACTGAAACCTCTGCGCATCTACCTCCCGTCTGATTGGAGCACACCGTGGCATTGTCACCTCGGCCGGGGCCAATCGGAGCTTGTTGCCAGGGGAATAGGAAGCTGTGCGGTCCTGTGTTTGAGAGTACGAGTCGAGTTCGGTGTCTGTTTCCTGTTCGATGGAAGAACTTTTGCGTATTCAAACAAGTTTTGGATGCATAATTCAGAAAGATTTGCCATACACACCGTTTGGCAGACACACAAACTGTTCACAGCTTACCGTGTACAGTGCATGTCTTTATTCATGTTTGTGTTTTTATTCCACTTTTTTGTTTTGTACAGAATTTTTAAATATATATAAATATGCATAAATACAAAAATTAAAAAATAGTTTTCTCAAATTTCATATTTTTTTATTTTTTATTTTATTTTTTATTTTATTTTATTTATTTCATTATTATTATTTATTTATTTAATTGTTTACAAATTTCACTCTTAGAAACTGGTTTTTCTTTGATTACCCCCTCACTTCATTAATGAGGACCAATCCCTACCACCACCCCCACCCCCCAAAAAAAAAAAGGCATTTTAATTACTGGATGTAACATAACATTTTTAGTCTTGAATATTATAGCTTGAATATCTCTGAACATACATTTGGTCTGTAATTTGGCCCAGTAACTCCTCGGCTTGTAAAACCAACCCAATTTACCCTCAGACTTGGGGAACCATATTTTTAACGGTGAAAGCCTGCCCCCCAGTGGACGTGACCAATTTCCCATCACCATCAATTTGCAATTTGCATGCCTGAAGTATCAGAGAGAAGTGGCCACGTTTCCTTTTTTACACAGACTGCGATATTTGCTTAACATCCGTTCATCTCTTTTAGTGCCACTGAAATACTGCAGGCATGGAGAATGTTTTGAAGTGGTTGGAAGCGAAATGTTCCCACAGGCCGTCTCATTGAAGGGCACTTGTGTCCTGCCCTCTCAGCCCAGATCGGCCTCCCCCTCGTGTAGTTTGGGATTTCTTCTGGCTTTCTCCCCTCTCCCGCTTTCCTCTTCCTTTGACTTAGTAATAATAATCTCAAATGCAAACGTTCCCCATCCTGTTTAGCACAGTCCTGTGAACTGTAGTGAATGTTACTCGCATTGCCCAATTGCACGGTCTGACTGACTCCGCGTCTCCAGTGCTTAATGTAGTTCACTCTGCGCGTTCCTGTACACCGAGCACAGACAGACAGACAGAGGTCTGTCAGCGCATTACCAGGTTCTGAGAGGTCTGACTGCTGTGCTGCTTCAGGACTGTACCTCCATTTAGAGCATGCTTCAGTTACGCTTGTTTCGTGGCATCTGTTCGAGAATATTTCAAGGTACTTCAAAATGTCCGGAAAGAATTTTGGCCAGTCTCCTCCTCTTCGTGTTTTGAGTGAGGCCACCTCGCTCAAGTATTGTGATATTGATTCTTAGAGATCGTGAAGTGAAGTGATGGTGCAGTGATGTTTGGGCTGGGGTACAGTGATATTTGGGTTGAGGTGCAGTGATATATGGTTTTGACTTGTCAAATAGGGAGATAATTACATGATATATGTACGTACATTTAATAAAAACACATAAAATGTTAAATATGATGAAATCTCAATTATATCCAAACCGCTCTTTGTATTGAAATATGAGGATTGGAAAATAATTAAAATCTCACATTTCATCTACAACAGATATACAATATACTCCTAACATGTATTTATCTAAATACACCAGAGAACAAATATTAATATTTATTACATATACAGTCCACCAGAAACTCTGATAGAGAAGACTGCAAAACACAAAAACCTTGATTGCATGTGCTAGATTCAACTGAACTTTGCAGTCTAGTCAAGCTTGGGTTTATTAGCTTGTATTCACATCATATTCTTTATTCATACAGTATGTACATACATTTACAGCATCGTTCTATATTGTTTATAGATTGATATGTCCCTGTTACACATGATAGGTAGTCACATATAGTGTCAGGAAACATGCCATCAACAACACACAAAACATGTTCCTGTTCTTTGTAAAGGAACACTTGTTAAGGGTGATCTTGGGGAAGTCAAGTCTGAGAGATCATGTGTGGGGGTGTGTGTGTGAGAGAGAGAGAGAGTATGTGTGTGTGTGTGTGTGTGTGTGCAAGAGAGAGAGATAATGTGTGGGGGTGTGTGTGAGAGAGAGAGTGTGTGTGTGAGTGTGTGTGTGTATGCGTGTGTGTGTGTGAGTGAGTGTGTGCGTGTGTGTGTGTGCAAGAGAGAGAGATAATGTGTAAGGGTGTGTGAGAGAGTGTGTGTGTGTGTGCACGCATGTGTGTGTGTGTGTCTGCGTGTGTGTGTGTGTGAGAGTGAGTGTGTCTCAGTGTGTGTGTGTGTGAGTGAGTGTGTCTCAGTGTGCGTGTGTGTGTGTGTGAGTGAGTGAGTGTGTCTCAGTGTGTGTTTGTCTGAGTGAGTGTGTCTCAGTGTGTGTGTGTGAGTGAGTGTGTGTGTGTGTGTGTTTGTCTGAGTGAGTGTGTCTCAGTGTGTGTGTGTGAGTGTGTGTGTGAGTGAGTGAGTGTGTCTCAGTGTGTGTTTGTCTGAGTGTGTGTGTCTCAGTGTGTGTATGTGAGTGAGTGTGTCTCAGTGTGAGTGTGAGTGTGTGTGTGTGTGTGTGTGTGTGTGTGTGGATGCTCACAGTGTGAGCAGCAGCAGGGTCGCTAACAGCAGTGCGGATGAACAGAGAGACATCCCTCCATCCACACTCCGTTCCGATCCCACCTCCTCTCTCTCGCCGTTCTCCTCCGATTCATCGTCATCGTTGAGGGGCGGGGAGGACGTGTCGCCGTGGGGCCGTCCCGCGTCTGTGGGGGCGGCGCTTTGGTCCGCCTCCCTGCTGGGGCTCTCTGTGGTGGAGTGCTCAGAGGGGGAGGGGCTGTCGGTGCCAGGCGGGGGGTCCCCCGCCGTTCCCTCGGTTACCGCTGGGGACTCAGCCACTGAGGGAAGTACATTCACACAGCAGCTTGCTAAGGCAAGGCTTTCGATGCAATCGTTCAGCACACGCATAGCATATCCCACAATTTGAGATGCGAGATATGAACTCCACAGTAAGGTCTGCAATGGAGACCAGCAGGGTGCGCGCTAGTGTAAAAACAGAAGATAAATGTTCATTCTAGTACAAATTCAGGATATGTCCATGCAGTTCTGGAAGGATGTTCTCTTACCACAGATGTTGTTCTCACAGTGCTGTAAGCCCTCTGGGCAATTAGAGCACGGCTCTCCCTCCTCATAGGGCAACTCTCCAAGAACATTACCCCTGCAAGAGCACCACAGATCAGCCAAACTACCCCTGCAAGAGCCCCACAGATCAGCCAAACTACCCCTGCAAGAGCCCCACAGATCAGCTAAACTACCCCTGCAAAAGCCCCACAGATCAGTCAAACTACCCCTTCAATGCTCCCACAGATCAGTGAGTGTGTATGTGTGTGTTTGCGTGTGTGAATGTGTGACTGTGTGTATGAGTGTGTGCTGGGGGAGAGGTGGGGGTGGGGGTATGAGAGTGTGCACTGGGGGGAGAGGTGGGGGTGGGGGGTATGAGAGTGTGTGCTGGGGGGAGAGGTGGGGGGTATGAGTGTGCACTGGGGGAGAGTTGGGGATGGGGGGTATGAGAGTGTGCTGGGGGACAGGTGGGGTGGGGGGTATGAGAGTGTGCACTGGGGGGAGAGGTGGGGGTGGGGGGTATGAGAGTGTGTGCTGGGGGGAGAGGTGGGGGTGGGGGTTATGAGTGTGTGCACTGGGGGGAGAGTTGGGGGGTGGGGGGTATGAGTGTGTGCTGGGGGGAGAGGTGGGGGTGGGGGGTATGAGAGTGTGTGCACTGGGGGGAGGTGGGGGTGGGGGTTATGAGTGTGGCACTGGGGGAGAGGTGGGGGTGGGGGGTATGAGTGTGTGCTGGGGGGAGAGGTGGGGGTGGGGGGTAGGAGAGTGTGTGCTGGGGGAGAGGTGGGGGGGGGGGTATGAGTGTGTGCTGGGGGGAGGTGGGGGTGGGGGGATGAGAGTGGCACTGGGGGAGAGGTGGGGGTGAGGGGTATGAGTGTGTGCTGGGGGGAGAGGTGGGGGGGTATGAGTGTGTGCACTGGGGGGAGAGGTTGGGGGTGGGGGGTATGAGTGTGTGCACTGGGGGGAGGGTGGGGGTGGGGGGTATGAGTGTGTGTGCTGGGGGGAGAGGTGGGGGTGGGGGGTATGAGAGTGTGCACTGGGGGAGAGGTGGGGGGGGGTATGAGAGTGTGTGCTGGGGGGAGAGGTGGGGGTGGGGGTATGAGTGTGTGTGCTGGGGGGAGAGGTGGGGTGGGGGGTATGAGTGTGTGCTGGGGGGAGAGGTGGGGGTGGGGGGTATGAGTGTGTGCCTGGGGGAGAGGTGGGGGTGGGGGTATGAGAGTGTGTGCTGGGGGGAGAGGTGGGGGTGGGGGTATGAGGTGTGCCTGGGGGGAGAGGTGGGGGTGGGGGGTATGAGAGTGTGTGCTGGGGGAGAGGGTGGGGGGGTATGAGTGTGTGCACTGGGGGGAGAGGTGGGGGTGGGGGGTATGAGTGTGTGCACTGGGGGGAGAGGTGGGGGTGGGGGTATGAGTGTGTGCTGGGGGAGAGGTGGGGGTATGAGTGTGTGCACTGGGGGAGAGGTGGGGGTGGGGGTTATGAGTGTGTGCACTGGGGGAGAGGTGGGGTGGGGGTATGAGTGTGTGCTGGGGGGAGAGGTGGGTGGGGGTATGAGTGTGCACTGGGGGAGAGTGGGGGTATGAGTGTGTGCACTGGGGGGAGAGGTGGGGGTGGGGGTTGAGTGTGTGCACTGGGGGGAGAGGTGGGGGTGGGGGGTATGAGTGTGTGTGCTAGGCGGCGAGGTGGAGGGGGCGGGAGGGCATGTTTTCTGTCTGTGGTGGTGTGATACTCACGCCGGGGAGTAGTCACAGACGAGCATGGTGAGGCCAGTGAACGCCAGCCCAGCCACTTCCTCACAGAGATGAGTGGAACAGCCCACCAAGAATGTTTCTGCCCACACCACCTGAAACAGGCGATTATTCTCATCATCACCACCACCCTGTCCATCATCATCATCATCACCATCATCACCACCCTGTCCATCATCATCATCATCATCACCACCACCACCCTGGCCATCATCATCATCATCATCATCACCACCCTGTCCATCATCATCACCACCCTGTCCATCATCATCATCATCATCATCACCACCACCCTGTCCATCATCATCATCATCACCACCACCACCCTGGCCATCATCATCATCATCATCACCACCACCCTGTCCATCATCATCATCATCATCATCACCACCCTGTCCATCATCATCATCATCATCACCACCACCATGGCCATCATCATCATCATCATCATCAGCATCACCACCACCCTGGCCATCATCATCATCATCATCATCTCCACATTCGCATCATCATATTCATAATAATTACCACCCTCATCTTCACCTTCATCATCATTGCCATCATCATAACTGTCATCACCTATGTGGTGCTGCTCACCTTTGTGTGTGTGTGTGCGTGTGTGGTGTGTGTGTGTTGCGTGTTTCTTACTTGTCTGTATGTGGTATTACTCAGCTGTGCCTGTGTGTGTGCGTGTGTGTGTAGTGCTGCTCACCTGTGTGTGTGTGTGTGTGTGTAGTGCTGCTTACCTGTGTGTGTGTGTGTGTGTGTAGTGCTGCTCACCTGTGTATGTGTGTGTGTGTGTAGTGCTGCTCACCTGTGTGTGTGTGTGTGTGTGGTGCTGCTCACCTGTGTATGTGTGTGTGTGTGTGTGTGTATATAGTTCTGCTCACCTGTGTGTGTGTGTGTGTGTGTGTAGTGCTGTTCACCTGTGTATGTGTGTGTGTGTGTGTGTGTGTAGTGCTGCTCACCTGTGTGTGTGTGTGTGTGTGTGTGTGTTGTGCTGCTCACCTGTGTGTGTAGTGCTGCTCACCTGTGTGTGTGTGTGTGTGTGTGTGTGTGTGTGTGTAGTGCAGCTCACCTGTGTATGTGTGTGTGTGTGTGTGTGTGTGTGGTGCTGCTCACCTGTGTGTGTGTGTGTGTGTGTGTGTGTGTGTATGTAGTGCTGCTCACCTGTTGTGTGTGTGTAGTGCTGTTCGCCTGTGTATGTGTGTGTGTGTGTGTGTGTAGTGCTGCTCACGTGTGTGTGTGTGTGTGTGTGTTGTGCTGCTCACCTGTGTGTGTGTGTGTGTGTGTGTGTAGTGCTGCTCACCTGTGTATGTGTGTGTGTAGTGCTGCTCACCTGTGTATGTGTGTGTGTGTGTAGTGCTGCTCACCTGTGTATGTGTGTGTGTGTGTGTGTGTGTAGTGCTGCACTGTGTGTGCGTGTGTGTGTGTGTGTGTGTGGTGCTGCTCACCTGTGTATGTGTGTGTGTGTGTGTGTGTGTAGTGCTGCTCACCTGTGTATGTGTGTGTGTGTGTGTGTGTGTAGTGCTGCTCACCTATGTGTGTGTGTGTGTGTGTAGTGCTGCTCACCTGTGTGTGTGTGTGTGTGTGTGTGTGTGTAGTGCTGCTCACCTGTGTGTAGTGGCCACACAGCTTGTCCTCTGGGCAGGAGTCGTTGTGATAGCTGTAGTCCAGGTGTTCCAGGTACCAGCCGGTGATGGCCTTGCTGGCGTTGAAAGGCCCAGAGGTGGCATACAGGTTCTCCCCCAGGTCCCCCAGGTCCGGGTTGTGTTCCCACACGCATTTGGTAGCGTAGCCAGCCGCCACCAGCGCCAACGAGTCATCCCAGCTCTGAAGAGGAACACACGCTTCACTGCGCCAACGCGCCGACAGCTTTGAGCGCGTGCGCTGGGCTGCAGAACGCGCCCCGTTACACGCGTGTGGCTGCCCGAAGTGCTCAGGTGTGGGGGAATCACACACAAGCGCCTTGCCTTACTCAACCAGCTGCGGCCGGACAAGTCAGAACCATTTCGATGCACAAATCCAAAGGACGTGCCCCAAACGCAGCATTTGACCGATGCTAACAAATCACGGTTCTTCTTGATTGCTAAAGCTGATTAACCTGATTCTATGGGCACAATGATCAACAGCTGAAGCTCGTTTAAAAAGATCGTACTTTTTGTCTGTAGCACCCTGTCTATGAAATGCCCCCCCTCCCCCCCCTTACATATAAGGACTCCTGAATTAACGGCCTCATTTGAATCCCGTCTGAAAAGGTACCG
The DNA here is from genome assembly GCF_018555375.3 of Anguilla rostrata. Lineage (NCBI taxonomy): Eukaryota > Metazoa > Chordata > Actinopteri > Anguilliformes > Anguillidae > Anguilla > Anguilla rostrata. Next base: position 37,694,507 of record NC_057943.1, on the reverse strand, counting down.
CTGAGTTTTAGCATCTAAGACATCACTTCACCAGAACCGTGTTGTTTCCTGGAATTCAAACTGCTTTCTCTTTGAAACTGTCAATTAACCAATGCTTGTTCTTACCAGTGATTTGGTCAATACTGTACAGTCAGTCTGTTTATTTTTATAATGTTCAACGTGCAGGTAATACTGAGGCCGCTTCTATGTACTTTAACATTGATTATGTTTTAGCCGATTGTAAAGCGCACTGAGTCTGGGAAAGGTGCACGATAAACAAAATTAATTATTAAAATGCATGGTTAAATTTGCTTTAGCAAAACTCTTCGCACACATCTTCTATACTCAACATGAACTTAATATAAAGTCTTGTGCTCACTTGGAGAACATACTTTGACCTCATTCAATGAAATCTGTATTCAGAAAGCAGTATAGGATTATTTATTTGCATTTCATGTTCTTTTAAAAGTATTTTCTGAATTACCAACAAATTATTTATGGAATATGAAAAGTGCATCTGATGAGATATATCATGAGAAATCAACAAATTCCACAAATGCGTACAGTATCCACAGACCGATGTTCTGATGCAAAATTCCTATAGAGATGCAGTTCCAACAGTAAAAACAGAGGGCGCCATTGGCTAAGCAATATCAGTTCACCAGTCCTCCAAACTAACAAGTACCATACAGTAAGTATAATGAAATAATAACAACCTGTTTTCAGTAACGTCCTTCATCAACAATGAAATATTTATTTATTATAATAAATAAATACATAAATAAATAAAACCTTTATACTCATAACTGTAGGCCTATCCAAATGCAAGGAACCAGACCCCCCTCTGACCCCACTGCAACCTGCCAGGTGAGCATTTGCAGCTACTGCGCTGGACAACTGTGCAGCCAGAGCAGACTTGTAACAGCATAACAGTTCAGATCATTTCGAGTCTTCATTGTGAATTCCACTGAAGTCAATCTCCAGAAATTTTACTTGGGTTTCATTGCCATTACCTGCAAGACAATTTTCTGAAATTGACTTTCAATTCCCAGATCTCTACAGAGAGAATAGATATTATATTAATATTCATTCTTATGTACCATTAAACATGAACATAATATTTTACTGACAGTGATCTGGATAGAAGCACAATGAGAAGAGAGAAATGTACTGGTGGATGGTAGGATGGGTGATTTTATGCACCCTAAAATTTCACGTCATGGTCAACTACTAGTAAATAGTATGAAAAAACTGGATTTTCCTTAGGTACAGAGTGAGGAGTGTCACAGTCCAGGTAAGTGTGTGTGGGCGTGATGTATGCAAGCAGTTATTTGTAGTTAGCAATAGTCATACCACAGGTACTGTTAATACTGAAACTGTGTGTGTCTGTGTGTTTGTTTGTGTGTGTGTGGCACATTTAAGCAGTTAGTCATAGTTAGTAATAGTCATAGTCATACCACAGGTACTGTTAATACTGAAACTGTGTGTGTCTGTGTGTTTGTTTGTGTGTGTGTGGCACATTTAAGCAGTTAGTCATAGTTAGTAATAGTCATAGTCATACCACAGGTACTGTTAATACTGAAACTGTATGTGTGTGGTTGTGTGAGGTATTTGGACATCACGTTGTGTGTGGTGGGCCTAAACAACACAGATAGTTTTAGTCTGGAAGAGAGGAATGTGTAGAGGAGGGGAATAAGTACCAGTGGTCAGAGAGGCTAATCAGTAGTTACTCACAAGCTGCTCCTCTATTGAGAAAACATTACCCCCAGTTCCAATTCATTACATTACATTACAGGCATTTGGCAGACGCTCTTATCCAGAGCGACGTACAACAAAGTGTAAAACCATAACCAGGAACAAGTGTGTCGAAAACCCTAGAGAGAAGCACCGTTTCAAGTGCAGGGAACAACCGCATAGTTTAACTTGGACCCTGTAGGTTGAACTGATTAACACTAACACAAACAAGAACAGCAACAATGCAGTCTATGCAAAAACACAAGCAGTAGACACCTCCTAAATCAGCGCTCCACCTCTTGTTTTGAGTTATGCTTAATAATGCTTAACACTGATGTGAGGGCCACTCACAAGCAAGGGTGGGCATCGAGGCGATATGGAGCATAATAATCTTCAGGACCGATTTTTACAAATTAATTAATTAACGATCAGTAATAAACCACTTAAAAGATATATTGTGAGGTGGTGGCACCTCTCACTCATTGATTTCTGTGGGGTAATTGTCCCTGATGAGGGGCAGGTGTGTGACTCCTATGGTGAGGTGATGGCACCTCACACGCATTGGCTCTCAGTTAATTGTCCGTGATGAGGGTCAGGTGTGGGAGTCCTATATCTAGCCCCTGGTTTCTGGGGTTCAGTGCAGACTCATTGTTTGTCATGCTCTAGGTGTGTAAGAATCCGCAGAAGTTACCGCATCGATCCTATCTGCGAGATTTGACCACCACTTAGTTTCTTCTCTGAGCTGATTCACTCTTAGCGCTGTGGAGGACATTTTGCCCTTGTCTCTTTAGTTTTCCTTTTCTGACCCGCAAGGCTGTGAGTTTCATTTTCTTTTGTAAGTTACTCCTCTGTTCTCCTAGTGGGGTTTTACTTTCTGGGTAGCTAAGCTGCGGTGGTGGTTTGTTTTTTTTTTTTAGTTTTCTGAGTCCACTGACAGAAGATTCAGTAAGTAGAGGGAGAGATTATTTAGCGTTCTTAATTTGGTGTTTCCCCTGTACCTGTAAGTCGCTTGGCGGTTTTTGTGGTTACCCCTCGGGGTTAACTTTTAGATCCCCTTGGTCCGCAATTGCGTCCCACCTTCCACTACCGTGACACATCAGTTGGGCCCAATGGGCTACTTTGAACTATCACATTTTCATTACAAATCATTACCGCAATTTAGATTTTCATTATCAATTAGTTCACTTGAATCAATGGAATTTGCATTAGTCGAGAAACACTTCTTTGCAAACTAGACAAATACTGTGATGACCATGATAATTGCCTTTTGAAATGTATGACATGGCAGTCAACGGACATTTGAATGTGGTCAGCACTGCAATTGTTTGGTGAGGGCATTTAGCAACACAATGCATGCTGGGTTGGCACTCTATTTTCAGCCAACAATTTCATTTCCTCATTGAGGGAGCGTCAGAGGGCTGAACAGCCACTAATAACCCTTGCTGAAATTCAGCTCGCTGAGTTCTGGGACACCCCTTGTACAAGATGGCGGCTTTCACGAGGCTGCAAAATGGGTGCTGGTGTGGGCAGAGCGATCAGGAGGTGAAAAGAGCCGGGCTTTTCTCTCTCCTATCAGCTTCCCTGCCAGATTCCCCATGCTTGGGGTGAAGGCCTCGGCTGCAAGATGCATTAATAACGATTGGGTCTCAGGTGTAACATCCGGCAACACAGCAATGCCCCATCATGAGGCCATACTTGACTGAGGTGTCTGCACCACATGTCCCATGAGGCATTGCAGCTCTTCACTGTCATTCATCTTTGAGCATGCTCAGTGATAATAATCACTGTCACTGTCAACACTGTCATCCACAGCATCCATAACTATTGAATGCCTTCAAAACACTTTTTTTGACAGACACTAGTGGTTATAATAATCATTACTGAAGTACTCACAATACAGTGTGAAATGATAAACATTAAAAACTTTATTTTAAATTACACAAATTACATAGTCTTATGATCAGCTATGAGTAGAATAAGTTTCACGCAAAGAGTTTCAGTAAACTTATCAATATTAATTTATTTATTACATGGGCAAGGAGACAATGAAATAGTCCATTAATACGGTCGTAATATTTATGAAAGGTCATTGCACTATTGTACTGTTGAATGCTACAAATGTCTTTCAGCTACAACATTGCACAACTTATCCTGAAATTGTTATGTGTGTGTAGAGAGAGATCATGTGTCCAACCCCTATCTATCCAAAGCGAGTTCATGCCCGTTGCGAAGATCGTATGAAATATGATACTCTCACTGGTCCGCTATGTTTTTTGGCACACTCGAGCTTTCAATTTCCTGTTATGAGACGACAAAGTCATTCTTTATAACCGCAAAACGATATTAACGCTGACTAGACCAAACAACCCTGCGCACTACCCAGATTGTATAGCGATATTTGAATAGGAGAAATACAAAAAAAAAAAAAAAAAAAACATCCCCTGGGCTTTATGATAACATTCCGAGAAACCGGGAGCAGGTACCGAATCTTCGCCATCGGTCACTTTGTGCAATAGCGCATTCCGAATGGCGAACAGAACCATCTGCTGTGTGTGCTGCCGCGGTTGTTCACAATTTGGCGGTTAACAAGGCATGCAACTTTCCTAAATCACGGTAATTATTCTTTCATCTGGACAGTTGAGGCTTGGTTACCCTTTACCCTTGTATTACAAGTTAAACATTCATTGCATTTTTGGAAGATTCCAAGTTGAAGTTGAGGGTGGAGTGTTTTTAAAGAAAACAGTATTCACACGGGCTTGGCCCCATAGTTTCACTTCATCACCCTAAAGCAGAAATTGTTGTAGAAATTTCACGCTTTGTACTTTATACTGCGAAGTGAAGGTGTGCAAAATGTGTACAGTTTAATAAAGTACTCTGTATTAACCATTAAAAACAGCGATACTTTCCCAGTAGTACTTAGAATTTAAACCACAGTTCAGTTCCACCGACAGCAAGGGTAGTACAGTTTAACGTGGAAACAAAAAACAACCGTTTTATGTAGCACTGACTGCATGCAACGTCATCGTTACTATATGAAGGCCATACATACAGATCTCCGCGCAGGCCCACTGCCTGCACGTAACCTTAAACCAGCGCGACAGGTGTAGAAGTGGATTTTTTTACGGCACCGGGCAGCGCGTGAAACGTGACCCAGAGGAACAGAGCTACAAGCGCGTGTCTTGATGTTGACGATACTGATGCAATTCGTCATCTCTTTTCACCACAGTTCTCAAATAAGCATCAAATATAGCATGATGCCAAGGATAAAGAACAAGATACAGTTGTCAACAAAACGGGTCCTTTGAAAGCAATGCTTTTCAATGCCATCACACTAATATACATGCTGGTGGAACTATGACAGAATAACTCTAAAATAGTCCTTGTTATTTTACACCTGTATATAATTTTTGTGTCATAAAATCTGGATCTCAATCCAACATGGATAATAAGGAAAACAGACAGAGTTACAGACACTCCTTTTGAAAACATGTAATTGGAGCTAGTGGGCTTTTAGAGAAACAAAAGTTCTCTCGTGTATTTCAAATCAGTGTTCAAAGAACTTCTGAGACCATGCAGCACACAAAGCTGAAGCTTTTTTTTTTGTTCTCAACAGGGTTTAAAATTCAGGACATCCCGGTTATTTTCCTTTGTAAGTGTGTAAATGCTAAACGTCATTTACCTGACGACGAGCGTTCCAAATCACATCTGCTTCGTCCATTCCTTCAGCGAAGCGAACTCATTTTTTTCACATTTACAATTACAGGCACCAATTAATACGGAAGCGGCCGTGCGGCCGTGCAGAGATCCCTCTGGATCCGCCGAAACGAACCCGCCCCAGCAGAACCATTGCTCCTCCCTGCCATCGCTGTCCCTCAAAGGGTTAAAGAGAGACGGCATGGAGACGAACCGAAGGGCGATTCAAACACCCCGCGGATGTTGCCGTAGCCACGGCCCAGATGTGATGCGTATGCGCCGCGGGTGTGCCGTAGACACGGGGCAGGCGTGGTGCCTGTATGGCGCAGGTGTGCCGTTGCTACGGCGACGGTTTCGCGCGCGGTTCTTACCATCCTTCGCATGTTGGCGGCACTGGGCCGCACCAGCGAGCGGAAGTGGTTGTGCGTCTCCACGATTTCGTCCCGGTCTTCCGCGGTCAGCTGGTGACAGCGGGCGAGCCAGCAGCGCCCAAACACAACGGTCCACACCAGGGAAATCCACAGCATGGTCAAAGTGTGTGTGTGTGTGTGGATATGTGTGTTTGTGTGTATCTCCCACAGTGCGTGCGCCCGAATGTATCTCTAACAATGTGTGTGTGTGTGTGTGTGTTTGTGCGCGTCTCTTCTCCACGCTGATGTTTCGTGTTGCGGGCTCTTATAAAGAGGGACGGGTCAGGGATACACCCATTCCTCAGAGAGAGAGAGAGAGAACTGGAGCTTTGACTCACTGCCTGCAGGTCTAACACATTCCAGACACCGCGTGGAGCGCACACAGAGAGACCCCCCCCCCACACACACTCACTCTCTCACACACACACACACACACACACCGGTACACCTTATTCAACAACACACTCGCCCTTTTCACACATCTCACTCAAACACATTCTCACACTCTCACATTCACACACACACATGCACCTCACTGAAACACACACTAGTACCTTCATAAATGTGAACACAAACACACACACACACACATTCTCAGGCACACACTCACCCTCTTGCAGACACGCACACTTGCTCAACATGAACTTCAGACTTCACACATTTATATCTCTGGAATGCTAGTGGGGGTATTGGATGCACACATAGTTACAGCTTCAGTTACACTAGTGCCAACATGAACCAGTGGTCTTAGGTAAGGTTGTGTGGGTATGGTTCTGCTGATAGCATTTCCCTCTCTCTTATTTTCCAGTTGCACTCTTGCGCGCACAAACAGAATGGAATTTGTGATGAGAATCCAAGATTGTTTGTACAATTCTGAGCACAAGACCCAAGAAAAAAAAAAAAAAAAAAACCATCTTGCGAAACATGCTGAATCATGTTTTCATCCTCCTCTCTAAACCACTGACAAGCCGCAAGTTGTGCACAACTTGAATTTGAAATAATTAGAATTTATGATGTTGGAATTGAATTAATGTATTTGAAAAATAAATTTGAATTGCATAACTTGTGAGTTCAGTCTCTGAGTTGTTGGTATCAAGCTTCGTTAGTGCAATACCAAAACAGGGCAGAAAAAATATTGGCACTGCTTAAGCCTTAAGGTGATAATTGCTGTTTGTAGTTCAACTGAATCTTTGCTTTGTGTTTTCTAAATACCCAGATGTGAGTTACACAAAATTGAAATTGAATTGGAAGAACTGAATGAGAAAGCATACTGAACTCAAATTTTTAACTTGAAATTAAAAGTGAAAATTGGTCTTGACATTCAGGTGAAAACACGGATACGTTTGGCTGAAAAGTGGAAGCTTTCTAGCCAACTAGGACATAGCCAGGCTATATCCAGGTAAAACCTGAGCTAGCCTAGTCTGTTTATGTCGAACATCTCTCAACCAAGATTTCCACCACTCTAGATGTCTAGATTTGGGCGATGCTCACTGGGGAAGACCAAATTCAATTCCAAATCTTGATATTCAATGTCAAATAGTGAAATACCGCATTTGAGATCAGCAATTTGTATCTTCTGGGACTAATGGCTGCCCATACCTGCTGTGGGGGAAGGAATCGTGAGGGATAACTGTATGAACTGTAAGTATGTGCATTGTGCACGAACAGAGGATGGAAAAAAATGTTTAAATAATAAAAATTACCGAAGGTAAACTGATTTAAATATCAGTTTAATCCATAGATACTGTTCCAGTATCTGAGCCTTCTTCTCAGATTAAGCCGTTTCCTCGGTATTGTGAAATGAAAAGTCAACATGGCCTCTCTCTCTCTCCGTTTCAGTTTTCAGCATGATTTTCCCAGCATGCCAAAGCACACCCTGAGCCAACAAACATTCACGAGCTCTTTGTTTTTTCTTTGTTCTTCGGTGCGCTTCGTGCCCCTCCTTCCCTGCGGCTGCCCCGACCCCGCGCTCCGGGGCTCCTGGGAAGAGCCCGTTTCGGGGGATCTGGACGGCGCGGGGTTGTCGCGCCTCTCGGCGCAGGTGGAAACGCGCGCGCGTCTCCTCTCCCCTGAGGCGGTTTTCGAATGTGGAGACTCCCTGTCCCTGGCTCTCCCTGTCCCCTGACCGGATCTCTCTCGGCGAGCCGGCGAACTGCCTTGCGTTTTTTAACGTGATTTAATGGACCGTGCGGCCAGCGGCGCAGGGCCCGCCCAACCCAATAAACAAAGTCAACATTTGTTTAGGGCCCCGCGATTGGTTTGCCCCCCCCCCCCCCCCCTCCAAGATATATATAAATATATATATATTTAAAAAAATAATAATAATTTTGTTCCCTAAGTCAATGGCTTTTTCACTAATCTAAATATATTTCTCTCGGTGCCAAATCTTGCTGGCTGGGGCTTGGGGGGTGGTTTTCAACCAAAACAGAGGGCCCCATATTGAATTTTTGTTTAGGGCCCCCAAAGACCTTGGGCCGGCCCTGTGTCGGCGGGGGGCTCTGGAACTTTCTGAGCGGTCAGGAATGTCCCCACATGTTTGTCTTTTGTTCTGGATTTCGAGCGTTGTAATTTCCTGTGAGTCGCCGTCCCGCGGCTGTCTGAGTGGGAGACTGCAGCGCCCTTCAGGACCAGCTGGCTCCTGCGAGCTCTGCTCCTTTCTGACAATAACGCTCCCTCCCGAGTCTTCATTTAGCACTTATCCCATTATACCTCTGTTTATCTGGGTGGTCGATACGTCCATTTATCACGAGTGGACTTGGTTTCTTTTTGCCTCCCAAGAAGTCTATTGACACCTGGAAGCTTGTTCAACGTGCAGCTTGTTCAGAATGTAGGCTAATGCTAACCAGGACTAAAGTGAGAGTTCACACCCCCCCTGCTATTACTGCCCTGCATTGCCTTTGCGTGTCTTTTAGATTTTATTTATTTTTGTTGTTATGAAACTGGTTTAGTGGTATACTAAATGGTTTAGCTCCAAAATACATCACTGGCTGTTCATCAAAATGGGTCCCCATTAGAGCCTCAAGGTCTTCCAGTGCTGGCTTGCTGAACATCCCGGCAGTAAAGCTTACCAGGGGTGTAGTTTTTCATCCCAAAAGTTATGTAATGCTCTATTAGATTCAGATTGCTCGCACTGACATCATTAAAAACGGCTGAAAACATAATTGTTTTTAAATTGGCTTTTATTTTTTTCTCTGTTCAGCATGTGTTTTTCTTCAGCTTGCATTTTGCTTCGTTCTTATGATGTATTACCTCAAATCGACGTGCCGTTTCTGTTTTTTTAACGCATTCTGTTTTGTCTACTGATGACATTTCCCTCCTGAAGACAGTTCACCCTTGTCCGGTGCACATTACTGCCTGACACAACTCAATGCATTGGTTTCTGTAGTGCGCACTGCGAGTTAATGGAGAGAAGGAAGGGGGATCTGGACTGAATTCCTCCACGTTGAGTGCAAACTGGGAGTGTTAACCTGTATGAAGGGGGTAGCAGAACATAGCAATAGCACAGATCTTTTCATAGTTTAGCACAGGCTGAATGACAGACGTGATTTATGCACCTTGGGTGGGAGGGCTGGAGGCTGAGGATGGGCAGTAGATTAATATTATTTTTTCAAATTTTTTTTCTTTTTATTTTTTACATTTTGTGTTTATTTAAGACATTTGTTGAGCTGCCAAAGAGAAAAGCGGTTAGCTGTGTGTACGGTGACATGAGCAGTGTGTAAACACTGCGCAGACACACAGTGTTATGTTACATAACCTCGGCAGTTAGAGGGCAGGGTTACATTTGGGTTAGCCGTAGGGAGTAAGGACTGGGCTGATGAGCTTGATATGTTTTTACAGTCACAAAAAATGTAACATGTAGCCACTAGTGCCAGGTCTGCAAAGTAACACATGCAGATCTGGGGAAATGATCCAACCATCATTATGAATTATGTATTCATCTGGCAATTAATACAACATAATACTACAACATAATGTAGTGCACAGAAAGTATTAGCGCAATAATTAGGTACAATGGATTCCTATTCTGTCTTGATTGGTGGAAATGTTTTTCTTTTATCCTGAGAGTATGAAAAACATTGCCCATAATAAATGAGCGACAGGGAACCATTGATAAAGCAGTCCCGTTTGCAGTGGGGGCGGATCCCAAGCGCGGGACGAAAGCGATGTCCTTATTTTACGGCTTCGTCGCCTTGTCTCCAAAGCCATCCATAACCCGCCGGCTTCCCTCTCAGGTTCGGTGTTTGCTCGCACCCGCGTTTGATGCTCGGTGACCCGGAGCCGCTGGCGGGGATGGGGGGGGGGGTGGGGGGGTTAGGAACCGCATACTCTACATCCTCTGTCCCGAAAAATGTATTTAACGTGGGACGCCTGCCAGGGATTTCATTGCAAAAACATTGTTTGTGACGTGTGAAAACGGAGGAATGCGAAAGACCTTTAACGAGCTGCAGATGTGCCGCTGATGCCGTATGGCCGGGACGCGACGGGACGGGACGCCGAACCAGATATTTATTTTGCTCTCGGGGAGAATTTTGGGTGGAGACCATCTGACCGCTTAAAGTCATTATGCTGGAGTAACGTAGCCAAGTCCCTCGCACACGCATAGCAACCAAACACCCGATGTGTGTGTGTGTGTGTGTGCGCGTTCCGTGCTGTCTCTGCCCCGCTTCAGAATTAGCGCTCCTACATGTCAGTTACCTGGCGGCTGTCGGGACAGTTCCTTATGGCTGTGGGGACAGTTACCTGGGTAGCTGTGGGGACCATTACCTGGGTAGCTGTGGGGACAGTTACCTGGCAGCTGTGGGGACAGTTACCTGTGCAGCTGTGTGGAAAGTTACCTGGGCGACTGTGGGGAGAGTTACCTGTGCAGCTGTGGGGACCGTTACCTGGGTGGTAATGTCTGTGGCTTTGTGCCCAGGGTACATGGATTATGGATCTGTACACACTGGCAGGAGGGCAGTTTCATTCATGACTGGATGACAGTGAAATGTCTTGCCACTGGGAGACACCACAGAACAAGAGCGGACAAATAAGCATCTCCCTACAGCTGTGCACCAGGCACCTTCAGTGGAATGCCACCAGGGCTGAACTTACAGAACAGAACATTGAGAAACACATGTGGTATACATGTGCAGGAGAAAAGCAGAAATACATGTATCATTCATTGACAATGTCAAGGGGAAAAGATTCCCGATGATCTTCTGAGGTAGCGTTCCCATGGAAACTAACAGGCTTTTTTTTTCCATTGGTAGCCCCAAAGTCAATTTTCTTCTGTGTGTAATGATCAAAATGTCAGCGGATTTCAGTGTGTGGCCTGCCTACTCGTACACTCTCCCTGAGTCATACTTTGAACATCATTTCCTACATGCCATGTTCATCACTGGTCATATTCAATTTCAGTTTGAGTCAAATATCAGCCCCACAGAACCTTTACTGATCCTTTACTAATCTGTTACTACCCTTACTAATGAATTAACTTATGAATCCCTCACTACCATTACCAACCCACTAATACCCATACTAATCCTTTACTATCCTCTTTCCACCCATACCTACTGTAGCCCATGGAAATATGCGAGTCTGTTCTTCCTTCTTCACGTGTTTGCATGCAGTTTTGCAGAGTACTCATCTTTGAATTGGACAGTTTTCAAACTTTTGGAGCCGGTTTCCTGTAGCTTGCATCTGGGTTCTCTCCAGATGTTCTGGAGTCCAGTGCTGTCCACGCCCTGACTCCCTATGACAGGCAGTCAGAATGTCCATCCTCTCTGCCCAGTACTTCACGACTAGCGGTCTCACCCAATTACTCATGTTCCAATCTCAAACTGAGCAGAGCTCTGAACTCTGAAGAGAGAGACGTGGTGCTGGCACCAAAGCCCTCTTCCAGCCGATGTCCTAACGTCTGGCTCCTGGTATCCAGGTTCCTGTGACTTTTCCCAAATTTCCATGGCAGCAAAACATTACCTAACATTACACTACAGTCATTTAGCAGAAGCACTTATCCAGAGTAGTGGAGAGAATCTCAAAAATACAAAAAAAAAAAAAGAGCTATCACACCAATAAGACAACAAAAAGAAAACCAATAAGAAGAAAATCTATTTTGTGTAACTGCATCGTAAAATGAATACAATTTGAGATTTTGAACAAAATTAGATTATGCTTCCTTTTTACCAGTGATTATTTGCTATAAAAAGCAGGAAATTATGTTTGTAATTTTTTGTTTGTTGCAGAAACTGCCAGTCTCGGAATCATGACTCACAGATTCACACTGTTTTTAATGATGTTCAGTGAGTCTTCTTAAAACTTACTGCTCTGACAGAAATATGCAAATATATTGTCTTTCACAAAAGCATTTTGAGATGAGATGTACTGTGGTATTATACCAGGTATGATCTGATCTCTTCTCATAATGACAATTCAAACATAATCACATTTATGTTATCTGCTCTGGAGGTATTCATCAAACCACCTTTTACATCAATGGGAAATGCCCAACCCCTTCTGAAAGTGAAGAGCAGCTGATTTTCACATGAGCACGTGTTGTATAGATATGCCACCTGCCATCACCCTGAACATACGTGTAAAATAACCCATTCAATAAGGAGACATGGTGCAACTTGCATTAATACAAAAGTGGTTTACATTTCAGATATAAATGCTCACTTACAGTGTGTGGAATGGATTCTGGGTAATAGGTTGAAGAATGTTAGCATTGCACTTGCTGTTGTTGCATGAGGTATTGCGGCAGTGTCGTATAATGGGTAAGTTCTTGTAAAATAAAGGTCACAGGTTTGATTCCCGGGTAGGACACTGCTGTTGTACCCTTGAGCAAGGTACTTAACCTGTATTGCTTTAGTATATACCAGCTGTATAAATGGATGCAATGTAAAAGTTGTGTAAGTCACTCTGGATAAGTATGTCTGCTAAATGCCTGTAATGTAATGTAATGTAATGAGAAGACTGAACAGACCCATTGTACTTATTTGGCCTTCAATCCTCCCTCAGATTCTTCGTTCCTGTTTACCTGGATTCTGGGCTTCACAGAGGTGGTGGAAAGGGTGGAGCAGTGGCGGACTCAGGCTGTTTGAAGGGCAGGGGCGAAGAAATTAAAAGGGCAGCTACTGCACGACATGGGGCCCCACCAGCGCGCAAAAAGCTATGATGCATCATGGTTTCTCACTTGGAAGGGCATCTAAGAGGGCACTTCATGAGTTTTTCTCATCAGAAAGGCATCTGTAGGGAACCTCAAGTTATCCCATTGTAAGGGCATCCATTAGGAAACTTCCCCACATTCTCACGCATGTAGGGACACCCTTTACAGCACTGCATAACATTTTCTCTACTGGAAAGGGCACCCTTTGGGACACTGTCATGTAGGGGCGGCACAGAGGGCACTTCATAACGGCACCCTTTTCCATTGGAAGGGCATCCATAGGGAACGTCAAGTTTAGACCATTGTAAGGGCGCCTTATAGGGCACTGCATCACGTTTTCTCCACTAGAAGGGCACTCGTTAAGACACGTAATCAAATTTTCTTTCTCTAGAGGGCACATCATCATAATTTGTTGCATGAAGGGGCACCCTAGAGGGCACTCAATCGTTTTTTCCCATGTGAAGGGCAGCCAATAGGGCACTTCCTCTCGTTTTCGCCACTCTAGAGGGCACTTTAGCAACGCTTTTTAAACCATGAGGGCACCAGGGGGGGCGGTTGCTCCCCCTGCCCCCCCCCCACCCCTGAGTCCACCAGTGGGGTGGAGAGTAGGTTTACCTGGATTCTGGGCTACACAGAGGTGGTGGAGAGTAGGGTTAAGGGGCAGATGAGCAGTTGGGGGAGTACTGTAGGTGGAGGTAAGTTCATCAGTCCTAGATTCCCAGGTTGGCATAAAGCTGGTCTGAGTCTGTAAATCCAGGAATCAGTGATACTAATAAGCTGAGCGATAAAGAGAGGATAATAAAAAAATCCACCCAAACTGAGATGAGTCATGTCATAATAATCGATTTGTGACTCAATCCCAAGACTTTGCAAATTTTGTTTAAAAAAAAATGTTTTTGAGATGTCTTTTCTCCCATTTCCTGCTTTCTTCCAGGGTGGAATACCCAAACGTACGCAGCTGCACTCATACAGCAATCTCTGCACGGGCTGCGGGAGAGCATAAACCAGCACACACTCACAACCGAAGCACGCGGTGTCACCAGCCACTTCGTTTCACTCCGAACGGTGTCTGTGCAAGCTTGGCTTTTCGCCCACAAGCCAAGCTTGCACGGACATCAGTCGGGGGAAGACTTAATGTGCAGCTTCAGCGAGCGGAGTGAGAGAACCCTCCCGAACCCTGAACCACGCCCCTGCCCGCTGTGCTGGGTTACCGGCATGCTTGGGATTTGATCCCAGATGGTGGGGCCCTTCCATGCAGTAGAACAGTGTCTCAACACGATGATTCACCCAGGTTTCAAAATGCGCTTTTCTGATAGAAAGCATGAGCCATTTCCTCTCTCCCTGGATGTGCCGTTTCAGTATTGGGTAAACACGTCCAGCAATCCTGCTTGTGCACTGACCCCGGCTGCAGGATGAAGGGATGAAGGGATGACTGGAACAGAGGGATACGGAATAATGTGTTCCAGATGTAGAGTGGGGAGGGGGTCCCCTGGGTTTGGCAGCTGGGCCCCAGCGCTGAGGTCATGCTAACAGCTGTGTGTGTTTGCGCACCCCACCCCGAATCTGCCGCCGCGTTGATGTCATCCCCAGGCGACCACCAACAGCCCGGGCCGAGGGAGGAATTAAGGGCTGCACCCCAGCCCGAACGGTCCCTGACCCCAGCGCCGTGCCGGGCCGAAAAGAACCCACTGAAGCGAGACTAGAACCCTCCACATGCCAACAGGACGCTTCCTCGGCCGGGAGTCCTCTCCCACTTGTCCTCAGGTTTTACCTCCAAATAAATGACATCATACTTTTCTCAGCACTGTTTTTGTCCGTTCTTCTTAGGATTTAGGAGTCGGAGTTTGGGAAAGTGTCAGATAAAATCCAGGTCTCTGTCTGTAAGACCTGAGTGAAGATGAAGTGAAAGGTAAATGATAGGAAAGGAGGAAAGTAATACTACAGAAAACAGGGCTTTTTTCGGCTCTCAATTAGGCTCAGGTGCATTACAGTGACTGCATTAGGTCCAGCTTTACTGCCGCTATCAACTCCACCCATCAAATCCCTATATTTTGCTACATTTAGATCGTCAAGTTCTGGTCTTCAAGAGACCACCATTTTGTTTTGAGATGTAAGCTTTTAAAAAATCGAACGCAGAACAAAAATAAAAAAATTGGAACGATTTAAATATTTATTGAAGGGCTACAAAATATAGCCTATACTGAAGGGTGAACACCTTAGGGGGATCATTCTACAGGAATAGTGGTATTTGAAATGTGTTTCATTTTTCTCTCAAAACTACAATATTATTTAACCTTTAATCTAAATGAATCCACACAAATGGCAAATTAAAGTAGGCCTATTTAAGTTATTCTGAAACATTCACTCAAAGAATGCTTACACCATCGTTGTTTCAGTGATGTTACTTGTGCCTTAAACAACATTAAAGGCTTCTTGGAATTTTATTTATCAGTTCAATTTGCACATATAGGCAAATGCAGTGTAGGTGAATAATAATACAGTAGAATCCACTTAATTGCATAACAGATCACTGCATAGCCTAATGTGAGTATTTGAATAGAACTGTCAAATCCCGTCCCATTTCCCCATTCCTTCCACTGTAAAGAGATTGCATATTTGCATAAACCCTAATCACCATTATTATTATTTCCCTGGAGTTATATCCAATTACATTGAATTATGAATAATAATCAGACAGCTGCCTATAAAGACACAAAATGGCAGAAATATCCGAAGGTAGGCAGTTTCTGTTGAAAATCACGCCGGCAGCGAACACCAGAGTGCCACTCTGCCTACCGGTTCATTACACAGCTAAGCAGATTCTACTGTAATTAGCATGTTTAAGGTTGCATGTAAACTTAAAAGCAGTCAAAACTTTAAAAACCCATTCACGACCAAATTGTACCAATAAATGCATGAACCATTTCTAATTGTTTTACAGGTGTTTTTTTTTTGCACAATTTCTCCTACAGACGGCTTAAGAAAATACTGCCTAAGGCACCCAAGCCAGGCAATGCAGGGAAAACCCTGAGCATGTCATCTGATTTAATGAATGGGACTGAGGAGATGAGCCATCTACTGATGTAACTGATGACTTGGCATAAATTAGGTCAGAATAATGTTCACTGAGTGAACTGAACTGTGTTCTTGGCTATAAATAACTGTACGAAATGAGTATTGTACCTTATCAAAACTGTGTTTTGTAGTTGTTCCATGATATGCACTTTTGTACGTCACTTTGGATAAAAGCGTCTGCTAAATTAATGTAATGTTATGTCTCCCCTCCAGGCTCAGAGTACAGACTCATGGAAAAGCTGGTTACCCCAAACTATGATGGGTTGTCTTGGGCCATTTTGTAGTGAAAATTTAGTGTTGTGTTTGTCAGTGGGGCTCTATAGACGTAGTTGCCGCTACTAGTCCAGGTTTAACCCTTCCCTACTAAAACACCAGAGGTAAATTAACTCTGCACTCCATTATCTCTCTCCTTTCTAACCATTCTCTCTTTCCTCTGTCCCTCTCTCTCTCTTTGACCTTCTCTCCTGTCCCTTCAGTGGCCAGAGGATTCCAAATACGCTTGGCCCCCCTGGGGCTATAACTCTGTACACCAGTGCTGGAGACAGCGCCCCCTGCAGGGGTAACACTGTCAGCGGCATCCTCCACATTTTATCCCTTTGAAAAACTTGACCCTTTAAAACCATGGTTGCTCGTGACTCATCTCAGTTTGGAATGGTCAAAGAATTAATGATAAATAAATTTTAAAAAGCTCTTTTGGATTGTGTCTAATGTAGTTGGCTGATATAATTTTTTTTTTTAATCTACTTTAGGCTGTCAAGGCGAATATTTGCACCCCTAGTTGAAACAAAATATGGGGAACACCCAGCTCCTCCCATAGCTATAGCCCAGTCAGTGTCAAACTGTTGATGTAATTGGTCTGGAGAAACTGTCTGTGTTTTTCCTGCTTTCCCCTTTCTTGAATGGCGACCACAAAGAGAGAAAAAGTCTTCCAATGATTTGTTTTTTGTTTAAACACAGCGGTTTGAAACAATGACAATTCCGCAATGTGGTTTGACTGTTTTGTTGATGTACTCCAAGCCTGTTAAATGTGAGAGGACAATATTTGTGATGGTTTCCATGTGTGCTGGGAGGTAATGCCACGCCTCGTATTTCTGCTGGTGCCTGATTGCTGAGTACTGCGATCATCCAAGTGAAGACATCTGTCTTTCCTCTCAATCAATCAGATGATGTAACTTGTTTAAAAATCATTTATGATAAGAGTTCAATGTGGATGCTCTTTTCATTGATGATATCTGGGCAACTAGCACACAATTCATAAAAAGTGTTTGCACAGCTAATGAAGAGCACAGCCTGAATAAAACAACGTTCTACAACATAGTACATGTTTTGAATAACGTGTTTTTAAAGTAAGACAAGTTATCTATCCACGATAACAAGTTTAGCCATGGTAACAAGTTTCATTCAAGGCGATCCTGAAACATTCCAAGATTACAATGCATTGCTTCCATCAGAAAATGACATAATTCTGATGTGAATCCTTGTGTACCTTACTCCCACAATAATAAATGGAACAAATGAGTTAGACATCCGCTCTAATCAGAGCCTTCTTTTCTGCTAAGGCTAGTTTGAGGCAACAAATCCAAGGCCTCTGCTCCTCTTTGCAAAGTGATATCACTGTTTCGAAAATTACGACATAATGTGTCTCTTGATTCCGAGATGAACAATACATCTGACAGTTGTGTTTAGCTATTTACATGGGGTATACTTGTAGAATAAAATAAGGACAAAGACGGGGCATTGCTTTTGAGATCTATTTACATAATTTTGTAATTTTTTGAGATGTGTGAGGTTCTTATGAGAAGTGGAGGTGGGTATGGATTGGGAGGATGAGGTAAGAATCTGTGTGTGCGTGTTGGGGGTGGGGGGTGGTGGGTCAGTGCTTTTATAATGAGTGTAACTTTTTTTTTTTTTTTACCTTTATTTGATTCAGAAGTAAGGGCTTAGATTGGTGGCGTTGGGTGATGTCTTCAGATCTTGTGAGCTGCACAGACTTGTGAGCTGTAAGCTCAGCCAAAATTAAGATAGGATCTGCAAACAGGCCTTCTGTCTTTTGTTGTTTAGTCAGTGTTATGAAATATCCCCATTGTTATGATATGTGCATGGTATGTGTTATGATATATTTAACCTCCTTGGTTTGTACAAATTACTAGCCTGGCGTGGTGAACCGGTACCCTGTTTTTGTTTGAGATGTTAGGCATTGTCATCCTGGAAGATACCACACCCATCAGAATAGAAATGTTAAATCATAGGATAAAGCTGATCACCCAGAATAGCTTTGTATTGATTTGCTGTGACCCTTCCCTCTAATGGGACAAGTGGACCCAAACCATGCCAGGAAAATGACCCCCACAGCATAACAGAGCCCCCGGACCCCCTCACTGTAGGGGCCAAGCATCCAGGCCTGTACCGTTCTCTCGGTGTACGCCACACACTCGCTCACTATTCGAGAATATGGTGAAGGATGACTCATCTGACCATATCACATATCTCTGTAGACCGGTGCCTATGGTTTTTGCACGGCTGAACTCTCAAATGTGCATTTGTCTTTGTACTGCGGGGTTTATGCACTGCAACCCTATTATAATATCCCTCCCTGTGCAGTTGTTGTCAGACTGTTCTTGCTGACGCAGTTTGATCACGTCCTGCATTGACGTTCTCAGTCACCTGAGGAAGAGTTGCTCTTCTGTTTTTCCTTACATATCACGCTAATGCACGAGCATCATGATCATTGAATGTGCACTTGCGACCACAATTTCCAGCCCTGTTTACTGATGTCTTTCCCATAGATATAAAAGCAGATGTCACTTCAGTCACTGTTCCAATTGAAACACTGGCCAGTTGAGCAGTCTTTGGGACTGAAGCTCCTGCCATCCGTGCCCCAATAATGAACCCTCTTTCAAAGTCACTTAGATCTTTTCCTTTTGTCATCTTGATCCAAAATCGAGGTCAACTGGGCCTGCTCAGCATTTTTATACATGGCGCAGAGCCTGATAGGATGTTAATTGCTTAATTGTAACATGCAGTACATCTGTATGGATCTACTGTATGTTTCTCCATTCCTTTATTCGGGCTTTTCCTTTAATTTGTCACCTGTCTGCATGGAAGCCATAAGGATGATGTTATTCTGGTGGAACGGATGACACAGCTAATGTACGGACCGAGAGAGACCCACCGGTTGGTAGACAGGTTTATAGGGGTGACAGACTGTCTCCATGTTCTTTCTGCTGCCCATATTCTGGCCAGCACTGCCACCCGCAGGATCCTCGCTGCTACAACAGGAGACGGAGCACAGCGACGCGAGGGCGGCACATGCTCGCCTGGCACCGGCGCTCTTTCCTCGCGGGTCTGTGTAAGCGTATCCATCCTAAATCGCTTTTACCTCAAATTTCAGCGCGCTGTGGCACGCGTGCTTGGGGTTTCAAATCGTTTCTAATTTTGTTCTTGTTTGTCTCGTTAAGGCTTCAAAGTCTGTAAAAAACGAAAAAAAAAAAAAAATGCTAAATGAGTTTGCGGTAGTATCACATGTTTAACTGAAACTACCATGTACATATAGATTCCAGACTGCTCCGCTCCCAGCAAATATCAATACAAATATCAATGCGAGGATGTTCTCGTGTTTCTTTTTCTGGGTGGAAAAGCATGGAAGATTGAGGAGTCCATAGGCTGTGTAATTCTAGCTGCTATTTTAACCCTTTACTCCTAAGTCCCAAACTGTCACTAGTACAGTGTTGCTTTTCCCTCATTGCCCAATGAGGCTGGACTGTCACCACTTTGAATTCAAGAGAGTGTTATTCCTCTGCGTAGGAGATTTCACATTATCACAAATTCAGTTGCATTGCTCCAGTGATAACACTTCCGCAATGTGTTTTCTTTCTAGAAAAATGCTAACATTTAAATTTGTGATCCGTTGCAGTCTTTTCCATCTGTGAGTATAAGACCTAGAGTGAGAAGGAGAGAGTTGTGTGGACGACTGCATTGTGTTCATTCTTGTTTTATGTGGCAAATGAGTCCCATTTATGAATCAGTCACATTCTTAATGCCTATGTGGAAACAACCAGCTATTTTTAGACCCTTACTTCCTTCAGAGCTAAGACCTTTACTGAATGAATATAGGTACAATTCTCTGACAAGAAACCAAGATTAGTCATCGCGAAACCCTGAAATTTCATTCATGTACAAGCGAGCCCCGTTTGGTGAGAGAGTTCAGCTTTTCACAAGGAAGACGCAAGCATATGCCCAGAGATGTGACCAAGTTATGCAAGTCACAAGCAAGTCTCGAGTCTTCCAAATCAACTCCCCAGCAATAACAGTCAAGAGTCAGAAATGTTCCAAGTTAACTTTGCTCTGGTCAAGTCACAAGTACCTAGTTTCACAATTATATTCTTTTATATAAATTGTCATGTAATAGTAAAGTTTAAAGGACATAGATACATTCCACTGATCATGTTACAAAACATTGTTTTTTATTTTTTTTTAAAATAAAACAAAACAAACAATTTTCATTCAAAATTAAGGGACTAAAATATTTAAAACGATAATAAATAAATAGGTAAAGTAGCCATCTGAGTTATTTTAAGAGAGCAGAATGCATAGCACCTAGAATAGAGAGCGAGAGGAAATCTTCTCACGCACCTAAGACTGACGCACATTTAGATACTACGAGCGGTGTGCGGAACTGTGCGGTTAGGCTAAGAAAAATGTCGATCTGTGATGAGGGAGATGAATGTGTGATGATGAGTGTGTTATGAGAGGGTGATGAAAGCATGAATTTGGTTAATCAGTGGGCCATGCACAGGTTTCGTTTGAACATTGGGAAGGAAGTCGTTGCCCCACTACCTGTTATAACCACTCTTGCATCACAGTGCAACAGCTTTCAGAATCTCACATGCTCTGCTGTGTTTGGAGAGATCAATCAAATCAATATATCTTGATTTATACCCCCCAAATAAATATATTGATAAACTACGATCGAAATGGTGGAGGCACAGGTTGCTATACCGGTGTGGCACAGGCACAATAAATCATCCAAAAAGTGGCAAGCAATCGTTACTGCACAAGAAATACTGCATTGTTCACCTTTGACAAAAGATGTTTTACATTCATTCAGTATACAGTATTTGTTCAATAGATTTATTGAAAATATTGGAAAGGAAAATGTCCAGTACCAGCCATTGTAGAGCCAACAGGCGAGAACAGAGAAGGTTGGCAGAAACTCTAAAGATTGATATTGTCCTTTAGTGCACACAGAAGCCGCCTAGGCGGATGGAAAAACACACTAAAACTGAAACGATATCAAAGAGAGAGCTCTGTAGGCACGAGGGACTATCGTGTATTTCTAGCATTACCTTTGTCAAAGATGCAGTAATAATAATTACCTAATAATGACCTAATAATAATAATTACCTTTGTTTTGTATAATATATTAGGCTATGAAATTATCTCGTTTTGCTGTTGCTGATATTGTTTTGTGCATCACACATTAAAAATATATCCAGTACTATGATGAGATGATGCTACATCAGTTTGAAATTTTGCCGTAGAATATGTATTTAACACGGCCTGCTCAACTTTCTGAAATAATAAGGGAAAAAAAGGACAGTGCGTGTAATTGAAGGAAACTCATCATCAGATCCACAGCAGATCTGGTTTGTGAGAATGATCATTTGTGAAGCGGTCTGCTATTTAAACATCCTGTTTTAGCAGACAGTACAAATAGGTTGTGCAATGTGCAGGTTTAGTTTTTGCGATTTTTCTTCATTCTTTTTTTTATTATTGGCTGAGAATTATTACTACACATAAATTACATAGAAATTTCGCAAATATTGTTACGACACCGTAAAAGAAAATGCATTTAGAATGGATGCAGGTTGTACTAGCCCCTTCTCAGTGCAAGGTCTGAGGGAGGTTCCCAACCTAACGACTGATTTCGGCAACTGAAACAAAGGTCAAACTGTCATATCTGGAAACTTTTTCACACCGACAAACGGGTGAGCTCATGTAATTGCTGGTACAGGCAACGGTGGCGCACCCGGTTAAGACAAAAGTCAGCGCGTCACAATATGCATGCTGGCCTCCGTGCATCTATGGCATACTCTCTGTGCACGAAGGACTGGAATGTCGGTGAGGACTGTTAGTCATTTAACTTAAATCCCCCCCCCCCCCCAAAAAACAATAAATAAATAAATAAATAAATATATAAAAGTAAAAAATTATGGAAGTAAAAAAAGGAGAATGGCTCATTTCCGGGACGTGAGGGCACAGAGAGAGTGCTAACAGGGTCCTGGCCGGGCGTGAGACAGTCAAATCCGTGGGCGCGTTTATTTCCTTATCAGAGACCGATGACACGTCAGCCACACTTTCAGAAGAGAAGGACGGCGCGCCAGAGAGAGCGAGACGAGTCGCGGGAGGAGGCGAGAAACGAGAAGCAGGAGAAAAGCGCGCCGGCGGAGAGCTGTGCAGCTCTCACCCCATTCAGAAGACCTGGGAGCTCTGCGATTGGTCAGAGTACCCAGTCTCTCTGGCACTGTAATACAGTCCTGACCCTCTGTCTGGAGCAGCTCGGGATCAACCTGCAGAACTGCAGCCTGCTCATGCAATGGACCGAATGTGGAGATTGACTCACACCCTCTTCAGTGAAACAAAGGATATTCATTTTGCTAAAGAACAATTCTAGTCAAGTCATAATCACAAAATGTTTATTGTTACGACCCGGTCCAGGGATAGACCGTAACAGGGTGAACGATAAGGGAAATGGGTAAGGGAAACGTACTGTGAACCGACCAGTAACTCTACTGGGCACACTTTGAACGCTGAACTTCGGACAGATAGCCGATAATCTGAAACCAAACGTTCGAATAGCGTACCTCCTACGGAGTGTTAGATCTCCACCCAGAGTACCTTCAAAAATAATAAAGGAAAAATAACAAAGCAAAATGGCAAACTTGCGTCCCGCTGGAAGGATCTGTAGTCCAGCTGGGAACGCACTAACTAACCGGAGCACTGTACGGCGAGAAGAAGACAAAACGGACAAAACGAGAGTCGAGGTCAAACACAGAATCCAATCAGCAAACAAAGCAGAGGGGCTAGGCGAGAATCAGAATTGGAATCGAATACAAGAGATGGTCAGAAACATAAAATCACTGGCAAACAAACCAGAAGGGCTAGACGGGAATCGTCTGATTTTACACTACATGGTCAAAAGTATGTGGACACCTGACATCCAACATCTCATCCACAATTATGGGCTTTAATATGGAGTTTGTCCACCCTTGCCTGCTATAACAACCTCCACTATTCTGGGAAGACTTTTTACTAGATTTTGGAGCTTTGCTTCAGGTATTTGCTTCCATTCAGTCAGAATAACAATAGTGAGGTCGGGCACTGATTGGGCGATTAGGCCTGGCTCACAGTTGACTTTCCAATTGATCCCAAAGGTGTTGGATGGGGTTGAGGTCAGGGCTCTGTGCAGGCCAGTCCAAGTTCTTCCACACCGTTCTCTTCCAAATGGACCTAACTGTGTGCCCGGAGGCATTTTCATGCTGAAACAGGAAAGGGCCTTCCCCAAACTGTTGGGGAAGCACAGAACTGTCTAGAATGTGATTATATGCTGTAGCATTAAGATTTGCCTTCACTGGAACTAAGGGGCCTAACCCAAACCATGAAAAACAGCCCCAGACCAAGCAGTGTCCATATACTATTGTTCATAAACTGTATATTGAGCCTTTTGTTTCTTCCCAAGGATCCCAATGTACGTATACTCCCCCACCACAGGCCACAGCTTCTAGGGGGGGGTGGGGTTTATTCGACTGATTGACAAGTCAGAACACTGGGGGACCTTGCTCGAGGGATCTCGCCCTAAAGATGACACTGTGAACGGTGTCCCCAGCAATGCTATGGGGACTTGGTGAGCACTTAGTGGCTGTCATACCACAGGTACTGCTAATACTGAAGCTGTCACCATGAGGGGAAGTGTGTGTGTGTGTGCACGTGTGTGTGCGCACGCATGCATGTGCATGCTTAATAAGTAATGTGTGACAAGTAAAGACATGTCTAGCTTTCACCATCACTGTTCTGAAATATCTAAAAACAGGAAATGCAATAATGCTGTAGTCCACATATTTAACAGGATGTACAAAGTTTCAGGCAGACATAAAAGGGAGGAAAGAAAGGTCAATACCAACAGGAGCAAAACAAATAATAATCATTATTATTGGTTATGTGCTATTGTTAGTATCTGTTCTTTTGCCACAGGGCAGAATTTGGTTACAATAAACCAGTGGAAATATGACACACTAATGTTAATGCTACTACTAGTATGCATGGAAATCACATGGCAGGTAGAACGAATGCGACCGGGTAACGGTTAGCGTAGCCGGCTGCAGGACTGGGCCTTGACCAGGTCTTGATCCCCTCAGTGGGTAGACTAGTCATGCAGTGAGTCACATCAGCAGTGTACGCGTTTGTTGTGTTTTTAAGAGGAAATGCTGACAGTGCTGTGCAAGGCTGACTAGCAGGGATGTGCCCCCCCCCCCCCCCAGGCACCTACCACCCTTCCCCCAAGCACCCAGTGTATTGATTTGATTAAAAAACATCATTGTTGCTGTCATTAAATGTCCTTGATTCATTTTGATAAAATCCACCCTGTACAATAACTGTGTGCGTTAAAACAGCTGTTCTAGATTGGTGTGCCCTTGTCTCACTTTGAGCACCCGCCCCTCAAAGGGTCTCTGCACAACCCTGCCGATTAGGTACCCAAAATCGACCAAGCTGTGCAGGAGACACTGGTGCGGTGGGAGGCTCTGAATCTTTTAAAACATTTTAATATAATGTAACAGAGATGTTCATCTCCAAACCAAACTTATATCCAGACCAGTCTGTCTTTCCTGAGTCGTCTTTAAAATATGTTTTCTGGGTTATTGCATGGTCTGCAAGAGTGTAGGAGCCAGGGCCTAATATTTTAATTTATTTATTTTTTACAAATGTTTATTATTTTAGTGATTCTTCAGAAGTTCTAGGATCTTGCTTTTTCATAGTACTCCGTCTTGAATTACATAAAATACATTTTACCTGTCCTGTTGTGTGCAGGTGTGTGATACAGTACGTGTGAAATATAGCACATAACATAGTCCTGTGATTTTTCTTACGTTGGAATCCTTGTTCTGCTCCAAATCCTATTTATTATTCATAGACATTATACCAAACCTTTAATATTAATTCCTATAATAATGACAAGGTTCATAGGGATAGAAATAAAGTGTGCTGTATCGACATTCAGTGGAGGTTCTGAATGGCTGTTAATAACAGGAAGTGCTGTGTCACTGCGGCAGGAAGTGGTTTGCTCAAGCCCTGGCTTCCAGCCTTGGGCTCGTTGTTAGGGAGCTCCCGCCCCCGTAGCAACTGCCGGAAGTGCAAGTTGATTTGGACAGTGGGTGTCTGCCTCTGTCATGTGGTTCTCAAACCCCGAGCGCAAACTTTTCTTTGTTTGCTAATGGACCGTGTACTGGAACGAGAATACACGCCCTGTTTTCCTTTTAGGCTCTCCGTGTTAGGCATCCATCGGCCTGAGCAAGCGTCACGCTCGTGCGCGCATTCTTTCACTTCAGCCGGCGACGGCGAAGGCCAAGCTGGTTTGCCGTTTCCGTCTCTTGCGCGCCCTTGACCTTTTGCACGATTTCACTCGCAGGCTGCGGCAGATCGTGTGCAGATCAGACTCGCAGCGGCATTCTGGGAAGGTTCTGTGAGCCGGGGAGGCGCGGACCATCGAGAAAAAACACCTGCTGGCAAACAACCACTCTGCATAACTGGTTATGGTAATTGCAGAAAGTGCCTGAAGCACAAAAATTGGTTCGAAGGAAAGAAAAAAAAAAAAAAAAGAGGCAGTAAAACCAAAAACAAAAATAAATCTGAAGCTGTTTTTTTTAATACCCTTCCTTTTGCAGAAGGAAAGATGAGCTCTGTCGATCCTTCACCAGAGACCCCTTGACATTTGTGTGACCGGAGGCATGGCTGTACGATGCACTGTAGCGGCGCTCATGTCTGTGCGCCTGTTTACAACAGCGCTCACGCTAGCCCGTTAGCGTTTTGTTAGCATCTGCTGTACTGGGCCCCTGCGGCTCCCTGCGCGCACACATCTAACGCTCTTTCATACCGTCATCGCTCTGTGCATCCCAGCTCGGGAAACCGAGGGGCCCCTCTCTCCTAAAAGGCTCGCCTGTCCACGCGGGACTCGGTTAAGCGCGAAACGAGGACGCCAATATCGGCTTCTCGCTCGGTAACGGCCGCAGTAACCGCCGCGCTAATTAAGGTTTCAGTTTGGCGGCTCTTCATCCCGTTTACGAGGAGACGGGGAGCGCCGCTCTGCTTCGCCACGTCGCTTCCCTCTCGCGTCGTGTGAAATGAAACCATGGCACGATTTGAGCCGGGGGGTTTTGGGGGAGGGGGTGGGGGTCTCTGTTTGCCTCCCTCCCTCGAATATGTTGTTTTACAGGTATGGGGGAGCACCTGTTCTTTCCCATGTTCTGTTTTTCACAGGGACGTGCAGGGTGTTGAGATGGAGGGAGGGGGGCAGGGTGTTAGATGGAGGTGGGGGCAGGGTGTTGAGATGGAGGGAGGGGCAGCAGGTGTTCAGATGAGGAGGGGGCAGCAGGGTGTTAGATGGAGGGGGGGCAGCAGGGTGTTAAGATGGAGGGGGGGCAGCAGGGTGTTGAGATGGAGGGAGGGGGCAGCAGGTGTTGAGATGGAGGGAGGGGCAGCAGGGTGTTAGATTGAGGGGGGCAGGTGTGAGATGGAGGGAGGAGGGGGCAGGTTGTTGAGATGGAGGGGGGCAGCAGGGTGTTGAGATGGAGGGGGCAGGGTGTTGAGATGGGGAGGGGCAGCAGGGTGTTGAGATGGAGGGGGGCAGCAGGGTGTTGAGATGGAGGAGGGGGCGCAGGGTGTTGAGATGGGAGGGGGGCAGCAGGGTGTTGAGATGGAGGGAGGGGACAGCAGGGTGTTGAGATGGAGGGGGGCAGGGTGTTGAGATGGAGGGAGGGGGCAGCAGGGTGTTGAGATGGAGGGAGGGGGGCAGCAGGGGTGTTGAGTGGAGGGAGGGGGGCAGCAGGGTGTTGAGATGGAGGTGGGGGCAGGGTGTTGAGATGGGGGGGCAGGGTGTTGAGATGGAGGGAGGGGGGCAGCAGGGTGTTGAGATGGAGGGAGGGGGGCAGCAGGGTGTTGAGATGGAGGTGGGGACAGCAGGGTGTTGAGATGGGGGGGGGGGGGCAGCTCGAAGCAGGACCCACGCATGGGAGTGCCGCTGGGCGGCGTTGTTTACTGAGCCGTTGGGTGAGCCGCGCTCGTGGCTTCACTCCTACGACCGCTTCGCGTTCGCCGCGTTCATTCAGACCCAAATCGCTCTGACTCTGCCGCCTCTTCCCCCCTGCTCTGATCGTTAGGAGAGGCTGGCGCTTCGCGTGGCCGAAAGCAAGCAGAACTGCCCCCACAGTGACGGAGCGAAACCCCCGTGCCGGTTCGGTCGGCTGGGAGCGCGCCGCGCAGACCCCGTCCCTCAGAGTCTGTCATTTTCAGGACGTTAAAACGCAACAGGAAATGTCTGCGCCGGTGGGGGCACAGTCTTCGTGAGGTAGCGGTAGTGAAAAATTGGTGAGTGTGTGTGAGAGAGGGAGAGAGACCGAGAGAGAGAGAACGTGTGTATGTGTGAGGGAGAGGGAGAGAGAGAGAGAAAGAGAGAGAATGAGTGTATGTGTGAGGGAGAGAGAAAGAGAAAGAATGAGTGTATGTGTGAGAGAAAGAGAGAGAGAGAGAGAGAGAGAATGAGTGTATGTGTGTGAGAGAGAGAGAGAGAAGGAGTGTATGTGTGAGAGAGAGAGGGAGAGAGAGAATGAGTGGGTGGGAGGGGAGGGAGGAAGCTGCTGAGAGGTAATAGAAAAAAAGCTCTCTTCAGCTTCCCCTACAACTCAGCAGCACAGTGCCTGTCTCACACACATCTCTGCTCCTGCCTGTGCGTGTGCGTGTGAGCGTGTGTGTGTGTGTGCGTGTGCGCACACCCCGGGCTCTAAACAACCGAACACCCCTCCGCGTGGACCAGCGGGACCATGGGACAGCTCTGAGCCGCGCCACTCCAGGTGAGCTCCCTGCCTCCGAGCCTTCCTGCTGCCGACAGGTGCTCGTTTCCAAGACCCGCACGCACTTCCAGGTGGTAGGTGGTCTTTCGGATGTAGACGGGCGCTTTGCGTGAACGTAGCGTTCTGTGTGAGTGTTCAGACCGGGGCCAAAGTCAGCTCAAGAGGCTGCTTCAGCCGATGTTGTTTGTGTGCACAGCAGAAAAAGTGGTTATCACAATTTGATCTGATACGGTGTGTGTGTGTGTGCGCCGCTGTTTGCAAGTTTGTGTTAGTGAGCCTGTAGAAGCTTCTTAATTCAGTGAAAATTTAAGTAGTTACTGATTCTAAGAGGTACCAAGTCTCTTGGTAATAATGAACTTCATTCTACTGCCCACCTCCCTCCTTTTTTCTCTACTTTTCCAAAGACTCCCCCACCCCCATCCCATTCTTGACATGATCATCTCAGTATTATAGCCCTCCCCTGTGAAATAGGAACAGAGGAGTTGGTGATTGCTTAACTTCATTCAACAGAAACCAAAAAATATCACAACTGAATGTGAGTGAAAACCGGAAGATTTTGGAATACAAGTGGAGGAACGCGGATGTTAAAAAAAACAAAATCCCAAAAACAACAGGGCTCATCGTAATTCTTGAAAAAAGCCTTTAATATTAAATTATGGAGTTATGAAATTAAAATGATGATAGAATCATGTGCTTTAGGTTTCTAAACTTTACTTCCTTTGTGAATGAAGAGAGAGTAGTTTTCCCAGGTATACAGTTCAGTGAATATAATGAAATATTTGTGGGTTATAAGCATCCATAGGCAGAATTTTTTCACGCTAGTGGCCAAATATGAGCAAACAGCTTTAAACCGGAAAAAGCCGAATTTATGTAATTGTAAGATCTATGTGTCAGAATTCATGAATTATTTTGTTTATTTGCCCACTGTTGATGATTACTTTAAGTGGACTAATTAGCTGGGCAGCTGACGAAATCCCAGTTATGTGTTTGTTCGAGCACATTACTCACAGCACATATATTTAGCACCTGTGGTGCCCGGTCTCAGCCCCTCCACATCCAGCGCTAACAGCCCTCTGGGAGAGATCTCTCAGCAATTACCGTGTCAGACACCAGGATGCCGTGCTCTCCATTATTTCATTAGCCATGACACTGAGGAGCAAAGGCTGAGGGGTAACACCAGCCCAGGCGCACCTCTTCACTTAAAGGCTTCACTCCTGCCAGGTATTATTATTATTATTTATTAATAATAATAATAATAATAATAATTATTATTATTATTATTATGGTTATTATTATTATTATCATCATCATCATCATTGTGTTCAATATGGTATTCTAAAAATGTTTAAACAAGATGCTGACTAGATTAAAAGTTTAGTAAAATACATACTCTTGTATATATTGTATATATGCATTTGGTGTGTGTGTGTGTGTGTGTTTATATATATATATATATATATATATATATATATATATCTCAACTTAAATGTTGATAAGAGACAACAACACTCCCTTATGATTCCAATGTGTCACTGGCAATTTTTGGCATGGTCATTTTCATATTATCTAATCATTTTTATAACATCATATACTGTATAATGTCAAGTCTTTTTTGTTTGTTGGTGAAATCACATTGTTTCCAATAGCAACAAAAACACACCATGATATTCATACTTGCAGTTCTGCATGTGTAGAGCCTAGACGAGGGGCCACTGGTCCGATCTGCTCTTCGGTCACGAAATGCGTGAAGATGAACCTGCCAAAATAGGTCAAACATAGTGATTGCAATTCAGTGTGTCGTGTTTTAGACAAAAACAAATAACTTGATCTCATTTTATTTTGTATTCTACCTTTGCCAATAAAGGGCATGATGGTTCCCACTGGTTCAATAAAATCAACAAACCAAAACAATCCAATGATGAGCCATGGATAAGATCTATCGCTTCAGCACAGGAAGAGGGAAATTGAATTAACAGGAAGTAGGAAGAGAAAGTACCAATAACATGATGACAACATAGCTGGTGTCATCATGCTATTTGGTTAACAGGTCACGATGGAAAACACACAGATTTTGAGCTGTTAACCTAATACACAAGCGTTTTTAGTTTAGATACTTTTACATTTTGAGTTTAAATGTGAAAAGCAGTTTAGATTAGTTATGGACTTTATTCTGTAGCACTGCCATTCCAGGTACTTATTATAGTAAAATGAAAAATATTAATGTATTTCTTGAAATATAAAAACAAGTAGCTTGGTATGGTACATTTCTTTATTCAATGAGACTTATGGGCATAT
Organism: Anguilla rostrata; assembly: GCF_018555375.3. Classification (NCBI taxonomy): domain Eukaryota; kingdom Metazoa; phylum Chordata; class Actinopteri; order Anguilliformes; family Anguillidae; genus Anguilla; species Anguilla rostrata. The sequence continues at coordinate 37,664,055 of NC_057943.1, read as the reverse complement.
TCATATAAACACTTGATCCCTAATTTCTGGGAAGGGTAAATGGTAATCTGTAATGGTTCTTCCAATCTACCTGCAGTGCTATAATTTGTCAATACACTGTACAGCCAAATTCATTTGTATAATCACAGTACATAATTCTGCCATTGTTGAAAACAATAATTTCAAGTGCAGATTACAAAGCCATCCTTCCATTATTTATACCCGCTTATCCTGAGTAGGGTTGTGGAGGGTGCTGGAGCCTATCCCAGCGTGCGAGAGGCAGGGATACACCCTGGACAGGCTGCCAATCTATCGCAGGGCACACACACCATTCATTCACACGCTCATACCTATGAGCAATTTAGAGTCTCCAATTGGCCTACATGCATGTCTTTGGACTGTGGGAGGAAACCCACGCGGACACGGAGAGAACATGTGAACTCCACAGAGAAAGGCCCCAAGCCGAGATTCAAACCCACGACCTTCTCGCTGTGATGAGACAGTGCTACCCACTGCACCACCGTGCCGCCCTGCTATATATTAGTGCATTACAAAATTATACGTGAATACTGTAGACATGCAGGAGTAACTTTTCATGACACATGTGCTTGCCATGTTCGCATGTGTTCTCCCTGGTCCTTGACTTTGAGGTCAACCTGTTTTATTTCCTGGTAGTCGTGGCAAACCTCTGGTGAACAGAAGGGCAAAGTTTAAGATGGACTTTTGTGGCAACGTCGCAGTAAAGACGTATTCTGCATCGTTCCAATATTCTGTGTGACCTATGCAGAAACGCCTCTGAGCCAACAGAATGAAATGTCCAGTGTTAATTCAGCTCTAACAGTGTTAATTCAGCTCTAACAGTGTTACTTCAGCTCTAACAGTGTTACTTCAGCTCTAACAGTGTTACTTCAGCTCTAACAGTGTTAATTCAGCTCTAATTCAGCTCTAACAGTGTTACTTCAGCTCTAACAGTGTTGATTCAGCTCTAACAGTGTTGATTCAGCTCTAACAGTGTTAATTCAGCTCCAATTCAGCTCGAACAGTGTTAATTCAGCTCTAACAGTGTTGATTCAGCTCTAACAGTGTTACTTCAGCTCTAACAGTGTTACTTCAGCTCTAACAGTGTTGATTCAGCTCTAACAGTGTTAATTCAGCTGTAACAGAACACATTTGGTCCCAAAATCACATTTTACTGTGTACCCTGTGTGGAATTTTGGAAAATACAATGATAAATACATTTCAAAGTCATACATTATTAAAAAAAACTGTCTACAGTATATTGCAATATCTGAAGGCGCCAATATATTTGCCCATATTTTGTAATCCAATATCATTTTACAATTTAAGAACGTGGCAGACACTTTTAGCCAGAGCGACTTACAAGGGTGATCATTTTTATATTAGAAAATATTTTATCTTATATTACGGTCTTATATTTTATGGATATCTTTTCTGATCTTGATCCTGATCAATGTATCGCAGTATATTTAATCTTGGTGCAAATTAAGCCCCAGCGCTATAGAATCTTTATTAAGATGGTGAAGACTTGTGAATTGTTTCCCTGAGCATGCTTTTATATGAAACAGCAAAGCAATATGACATAAAAAGCTATGGTGTAATGTGTAATTTCCCAGCTTGGGCTGTCTTCCTCATGTATGTTACCATGCCAACCACACAGAGAAACAATCACCTTTAATCATTGATCACTTCAGCTGTACATATACTAGTTAACATTTTCCTAAGATGACTTGGCTTGATACTTGAGTTAAAACTGTATTCATAAAGTTTTTGTTTTCATACTGTACTGTACCATCTCTGCAGCTCCATTGCCTGTGGGAACCACAGACTTTGCCGTGGTGATCTGTGCCTTTTCCCATCGCCTGTGTTCTTTAAGCACAAAATCAGAGGTTGGTTGGGGTTAGATTTGTATAAATCAGGAGTGGGTTGGAATTAGATGTGTATAAATCAAGGGTTGGTTAGTTAGATATGTATAAATCGGGTTGGTTGTGGTTAGATGTGCATAATTCAGGATTGGGTTAGGATTAAATTTGTATAAATCAGGATCGGGTTAGGGTTAGATTTGTATAAATCAGGGGTTGGTTAGAGTTAGCTTTGTATAAATCAGGGATGGGTTATGGTTAGATGTGCATAAATCAGGGGTTGGTTGTGGTTAGATGTGTATTAATCAAACTATTATATTGTTATCTTATTGGCTCCAGTGTACGCCATAATGCTACCCTGTGCTCCTATTGGCTCTAGGTTGAGCCATGCGATTATCCTGTGCTCCTATTGGCTCCAGGTTGAACCATGTTGTTATCCTATGTTCCTATTGGCTCCAGGTTTAGCCATCCCATTATACTGTGCTCCTATTGGCTCCAAGGTTATCCATAATGTTACCCTGAGCTCCTATTGGTTCCAGTGTGTGCCAGACTGTTAACCTGAACTCCTATTGGCGCCAGTGTGAGCCATACCATTATCCCAAGAGTTTATGTTCTTGAGCAGCAGACAGAAGGCAAGTGGGTTTGCAGATAGAGCAGAGGAGGAACCTAAGAAAAACCACATAACATAAGCAAATTCCCCGTTTGCCAGGATTGGAGGGCTTTTTCATATGAACAGAAATGTGACACTTTTACAAATAAATTAAGAAGAAGAAGAAAAAAATATATTCATATATATATATATATACATATATATATTTAAATGTACTTAGTTAAAATAATATATATATTTTTTTTACCTTAACTGCTATATCTTCCCTTTTTTTATTATGTATTCCTATGTGCATTGCCCTGTCATTTAGCTTGGTTTGCTTTCTCTGAGTCCTTGTTTGGAAAGTGTATGAACAAGGCATTTTATTTAATCTCCAGCATCTCCAGTCAACACGTTGCAGTGTGCACACGACAGCAGTGCAGAATTATGGGCTCAGGGGTGCTCTGCAAACGACCCTCTGTACATCGGCTGAATTTGTGACTCCTGCAGAGAGTCGGGGCTTCGGGGAGTGCCGGTACCTGCTGCGGTCAGCACTTTTCAGACAGCCCCTGGATCCCGAACGCTTTTAAAACTCTCAGAGCTCCACCTTTCAGGAAGCAGAAAGGGAAACGGATGGCCAGTGAAAACCAGCTCTGAATGCATCACTGCCGAGTTCATATTCCGCAGATTTTTTAAAGATCTCCTCGCTGATTTTTAAGTCTCCCTGTGCCGGTTCTTGCCTGGGGGGGGGTGTAATCTCGAGGTTGTGGAATGGGGAGACTCAGTCGGGGTATAGGACGTGGAGATTTGAGGTACGGTGGGGATGCTTCATTCACCGCCCTGTGGGCTAGTAGCAAGCCTGTAAACGTTATGAGGGCTGTATTCCTGTCTATGGGACAACACAATCACTAGGCTTTATACTAGATGTTGGAGCATTGCTGCAGGGATTTGCTTTAATTCCGGCACAAGAGTGTTAGTGAGGTCGGACACTGATTGGGCGATTAGGTCTGGCTTTCCAATTGATTCCTAAGGTATTGGATGGGGTTGAGGTCAGGGCTCTGTGTAGGCCATTGAAGTTTTTCCACACCATTCTCAAAAAAAAAAACATTTCTAAATGGATTACGTTGTGTGCCCGGGGGCATTGCCATGCTGAAACAGGCAAGGGCTTTCCCAAAACTGTTGGGGAAGCGCAGAATTGTTTAGAATGTGATTTTATTCTGTAACATTAAGATGGGCCTCCACTGGAACTAAGGGGCCTAGCCCAAACCATGAAAAACAACCCTACATCAAGGGGTGTCCAGATATTTTTGGTCATATAGTGTATGCACACTGATATCCCCACTATATGGCACCAGTGTGAAGAAATACCCCTCAAACAGGGCGAGAAAAAGAAAACAGAAATGTAAACAGGAACTAGATAATTACAATCATATGAACTACACATGTAGAGACTTGAGTGTAATATGAAAAAGACCCCAGGGTGCTACGCTATGCCTGTACATCTACAAGACATGAGCAAGTGAACGGATAGCGCCCTCTGGTGGATGAATATGAAAATAATTTTCTTGGCTTCGGTGAATTTACTTTCAATGTACTTTCGGTGAATGTTCGATCAGAGCAGGAATCAGCAGAGGATTAATGAGTACCCAGAGAGTGAAACTGCATGAACCCTTTAATGTGTGGGGCCATCAGTTTGTGAGTGAAACTCCAAGGGAGACCTCCGTGGGCGCAGTTGACTCAGGTCCACAGGTTAACTTGAAAAGGTACTCTATTACCATGGCATTGTGTGGAATTAGAAGTTAGGTCCATTCATCATCACGATAAACGTGATTACAAAATCATACAACGTGACATTGTTACCAATGCTGAATTTGCATAATTGAAATGTACATGTACAGTGCTCTCCAAAAGTACGGGAATGGGAGACAGAAAATTATTATTTTTAAGCCATCTGGATTTGAGATGAAATTCTGAATTTGAGACAAAGGTACAGATGATCAGCTTTTATTTCATGGTATTTAATTTATTATATACATGCGTATATGTTTTACTATTTTACAGAAGCAGCTGGAGTCCCCCCATTTTCAGTTTTTATTTTATTTTTTATACCAAATGTAAATGCCTTAAGTATGTCGGGAAAATATCATTTAATTCTCCCATTCTCGTACTTTTGAGCACTTCTGGTTATAGTGCTTTCCAAACATACTTCCCAATAGGCTACTTAGGGTCGGTCTACGACTGCTTATCTTGGGGGTAAAACAGACTACTTGCTTTCAGTTAAGTGATGCACTGCACACTTTCTGATGCCAAATCCTGACAATGCTGTTTCGCCTGTGGCCAGACAGGCGAAAAAGCCAGTGCTGCTTATGTCTGTATTTAGTTTTATCCCGTGTAAAATATTCTATCACATGAATTGGCCTACGGTAGAACCAAACCGAATCTTAAAACTCGCAGTTATGAGGCTCATATTTGAAGTGAGTGAAATGATGTCATGGGCATCCTAACTTTTGCCCTCAAGGAAATCTCTCCGCAAGCATCTGCTTCGCTCACGTTTAGACATGCGGAGGAAGAACGCCCGGGGAATAGTTTCTTCACTGCCGTGTCAAAGCTGCGCGTCAAAAAAATAATGCATGTCCGTTCCTGCTTTCACTCTACTTACCCTGGGAGAGACACCTTTCCTCCCACCCTGCTCCGAATCCTAATCACACGAAGGACTAGTTTAATCCATTTTGGGATAATTCTCAGATATCGTGTGTCCGGATAACAGGTATGGATCCAGTTTACTTGCGTAGGCTACAGTGGAAGAGAAAGGAAGATTAGCGTTCGGCTGTATGGTGCTATCTTGGCTAATTAACAGAGGAACTAGTCTGCTTTTATACATTGCTTTCTGTCTTACATTCTTTTATGAATCATGCTACTTTGAAAGTGCAATGGAAATAATAACAACAACCACAACAATAATAACAACAATAATAATAACAACAACAAGAAGAATAGTAACAATAATAATAATTCATAATAATATTATTTTTAATATTATTATCAATTCTGTAGCATGAAATTTTTGCATTAGAATTTTGTCCAGACCTTAACGTGTATTGCCGTGAACTTGGTGTAAATGGTAGTCAAGCACTGTTCTCTACTTTGGTGAGGCGAACAGTACCCGTGAGTTCGTGACTCATGTTTATTAAATTAAGAAGTGGATGTTGTTAGCGGGAATGCTAGATGGCCTTTAAATTGTGCTTTGATGATACATAAAGCAATTAGGTTACCTCATAATACAGAATGTCATTAAACATACACAAGTAATTCATGGTAGGAATCAGTTTTAAGAATATTAAACGTGAATTGATATTTCTTAAATTAAATATTTCATTTCAAAATAAACTAATGAAAATTATTAAACTATATTATATCCTTGCTGAAAAGCTGGTGGTCATCTGGTGGACTAGCTGACTATATAGGCTGGTCAGCTGGTAAACAGCTGGAGCTGGTTGACTAGCTAAAAGTGTCAAAAACAGCTTAAACCAGGCAAAGCTGGCCAAGCTGTGTTTTTGACATTTATAACTGATCAACCAGCTGTTCACCAGCTGACCAGCCTATATAGTCAGCTAGTCCACCAGTTGACCACCACCCTAAATAAATTAATAGATAAATTAACCCTGCATGCCTGCAAGATAGATACAGCCAATATTTACATTACATTCGGCACAATATGTGCAAGCTGCACCTGCTTTATCCCACTTTAAAAAGCTGATAGGATATATAAAAATACCGCTTAAAGCTATGATATTTTGATATTGCATGGGAGATTCAACATTTGGTTGGGAGATGTAGTCTGCGGTTGGGAAATGTAGTCTGTGTTTGGGAGATGTGGTGTGTACTTGGGAAATGTAGTCTGTATTTGGGAGTTGTGTGTAGTTCAGAGATGCAGCTGGCCAGGTTTTATGTATACAGTGATGGATGTGTAACACAAAATAACTCTGTGAGGATAGCACTGATGTGATTTTTCTTCCTCTTCCCTTCTCCCTCTCTGCCTCAGACCCTCCCTAATTTGGGGCCCACACAGTATGGTTGTGTTGCATTCCTCCAAAGTTCCTGTCCATTCACCCCATTGTCAAACTGATATGGACCCCTCCACAGAACCCCTGTCTGACCCTACACCCGGGGACCTGTGTGGTTCCCCTCCGTCTGTCGCAGCCCCTCGAAAACAAATCCGTCTCCAGGAGAGGTAAAAACCATCAGTGGTCACATCTGCCATGTGTGTCAGTGCCTCACACTCAGACTTCTGCTCTGTGTGTCAGTGTCTCAGCCTCAGATTCTGCTCAGTGTGTCAGTGCCTCACACTCAGACTTCTGCTCAGTGTGTCAGTGTCTCAGCCTCAGATTCTGCTCAGTGTGTCAGTGTCTCACCCTCAGATTCTGCTCAGTGTGTCAGTGTCTCAGCCTCAGACTTCTGCTCTGTGTGTCAGTGCCTCACCCTCAGACTTCTGCTCTGTGTGTCAGTGCCTCACCCTCAGACTTCTGCTCTGTGTGTCAGTGTCTCACCCTCAGACTTCTGCTCTGTGTGTCAGTGCCTCACCCTCAGACTTCTCGTGTATGTCTCACTCAATGTTGTGTGTCAGTGCTCACTCAGCTCTCGAGCATTCTCCCCTCGCTCTCCAGTGTGTCAGTGTCTCGCCCTCAGACTTCTGCTCAGTGTGTCAGTGCCTCACCCTCAGACTTCTGCTCTGTGTGTCAGTGCCTCACCCTCAGACTCCCTTGTGTCTGCAGGCGGGGCTCCAACGTGTCCTTAGTGTTGGACGTCAGTAGTCTGGGCACAGTGGAGCCCCTGTGCTCCATCTCCACCCCAAAAGAAACCATTCTGCACCTCCTGCGGACCAGCACACGCCCCCTGACAGCCAGCCAACTGAAGGAGGCCTCTGGCCAGGCCCAAGCCCTGGACAAGGAGTACCAGGTACCTGAGCTAATTACGTTTGCAGGAAAGCTACCATTGATTTACATAAGATCATAATGCCCCTCTCTGATGCACCAATCACTAATGGATAACTCAACAAAACATCTACAGTTCATGCTCTTCAGCAGTGTAACCAACCCTGTTCCTGGAGATCTACCACCCTGTAGGTTTTCATTCCAACCCTAACAAAGCACACATCATTCAACAGCTATAGATTTCATTGAGCTCCTAATTAATAGAATCGGGTGTGCCAAAATTAAGGTTGAAATGAAAACCTACAGGATGCTAGATCTCCAGGAACAGGGTTGGTTACCACTGCTCTACAGGGACTAAAAGGGCCGCATAAATCTTTTGTTCTCTGCTCCGTAACAGAAAATACCTCCAAACTTTGTGAATTCGTCGGAGTTGGACATCCCGGGCCACGCCCTAAAGGACCGCTACAAGACCATTCTGCCCAGTGAGTAAGCTCCGACGCTCCTACGGGCAAAAGTGAACACAGCCGCTGAGTGGAGGAATTATTTTTAACGCAAGAGAACACCACATGCTTTGTCGAAACCTTGTAGGTGTTCTTCCCTTTCTTGTGAATGCAAAGTTTTAGGTTCTGCTCTAGTGTAGAATAGTTCCCCTGGAAACCCTTGAGAAACACCAATTTGATACTGTGTGCATTTGCATTGTAATCATTTCTGAAGATTCCATACAGTTTATACTGTGGAATGCAAAACGCTTCAGTGCTTATGAAGTATTTAAATGCTCAGGGATTTTGCAGAAATATTTCCCTGTTCTGTGTGTGTCTCCATCAGACCCAGAGACTCGCGTGTGCCTGCAGACCCCAGGGACTGATGGGAAGGCCGAGGGCTACATCAATGCAAACTACATCCGGGTTCGAGTGACGCTTTCTCGCTCATGGAATACATTGTGGTTGAATGGTTATTTGTGACTCAGAAAAATCACAGGTTGTTGATTCCCAAGTGGGACACTATTTTTGCACTATGACCAGGATACTTAAAGGATAACACCGGTAATTTTCTGTTTTCCGTTATCTTCAACGTGTCCTATGAAAAGACCAAAGCTGAAAATTTTGTGGTGCAGAGCTGCTCTTCGTAGGATATTTGACATACAAAAAGGAAAGGCCATTTATCTTTAACCTGTTTGCTTCAATAATTACAGCTATGATTAAAATTTCAATAGTACAAGAAAATGCTACTTATCTAACAAATAAACAAATTCCAGTTGTGAGTTATTACAAATTCCAATTGGTTCATTGTCGAGTAGTCGGCTGCTCAGTATCTCTGGTCAGTGTTAGATTCTTGGGCCTTTCTCGATTATTTGAACTATTGTTGTTCACCGATGATGGAGTGTGTTCTAGAGAAGCACTGGATGAGGGGAGGCTCAGATTTAAGCACAGGATGTAGGTGATTGAATTAGATGAACCGAGGTGGAGTGATGTGCTCTTTGAGCACATGGTGGTGGATGTGCTCTTAGATGAAGACAAGGATTGAGTGATGCTCTCAAGTAACACAGTAGGATGGAGTGGACATGTGCTTTGATAATCATTGTGAGTTGGACAGACACATTTGTTTTGGTCTTTTCGTAGGATATGTTGACAATACAGAAAAAATGAAAATTGCCGGTTTTATCCTTTAACCTGTCTTGCTTCAATAATTATCCAGCTGGAAAAATAGACTTTAAATATGTAACCTCTAAATAGATACAAAAGAACGATCTACTGAATTCCTAAACATAAATAAATTCACTCCTCCCACAAGTCATGTGGCAGTTGATAAAAGTCAATGGGTTCAAGTGCTGTCAAAGTAGTCCCTGCTGCCATCACGTTTATTTCTCATGTGTGTAAAATGGATTAAGATTGCATGGGCCTTGCGCTCGGGTTATTTTGCACTTGCATGTTTAAGTGTCTGACAGCACAGTGGATGTAGGCAGATGTGCTCTTAGGTGAAGCACAGAGGATGGAGGTGGATGTGCTCTTAGATGAAGCACAGTGGATGAAGGTGGATGTGCTCTTAGATGAAGCACAGAGGATGGAGGTGGATGTGCTCTTAGATGAAGCACAGAGGATGGAGGTGGATGTGCACTTAGATCAGCACAGCAGATGTAGGTGGATGTGCACTTAGATCAGCACAGCAGATATAGGTGGATGTGCTCTTAGATGAAGCACAGTGGATGGAGGTGGATGTGCTCTTAGATGAAGCACAGAGGATGGAGGTGGATGTGCTCTTAGATGAAGCACAGAGGATGGAGGTGGATGTGCTCTTATATAAAGCCCAGCGGTCAGAGGTGGATGTGCTCTTATATGAAGCCCCTGCTTCCCCTCTTGCCTGCAGGGGTACGAGGGAGCGGTGAAATGCTACATCGCGACTCAGGGCCCGATGCGCCACACCGTGGGGGACTTCTGGGAAATGGTGTGGCAGGAGGAGTCCAGCATCATCGTCATGATCACAGACCTGAAGGAGAAGAAGGAGGTGAGCCCAGTGGCGCTCCCGCCTTTTCTCAATGAGTCGGTCAGCCTCCAGAAGTTTACGAAACCGTTACTGTACATGAATATTGTAAATAATGAGGAGTAACTACTGTGGATACTGCTGCTTCTCTCTGTCTTTCTCTGTCTCTCTCTCTTTCTCTCTCTCTCTCTATATATATATATATATATATATATATATATATATACATATAGACAGGTGACAAATATATAAAGTGTCTTAGTAAGGTGTTGGGCCACCATGAGCCACCAGAACAGCTTCAATGCACCATGGCATAGATTCTGCAAGTCTCTGGATCTCTGCTGGAGGGATGGAACTCCGTTCTTCCAAAATATATTCCCTCATTTGGTGTTTTGATGATGGTGGTGGAGAGGCTGTCATAGGTGTTTAGTTGGGTTTTATTTGCTGTGACCCTTCCCTTTAAGGGGACAAGTGGACCCAAACCATGCCAGGAAAATGCCCACACAGTAAAACAGAACCTCCAAACCACCTTCTCTGCAGGGGTCAAGAATTGGTGTAGACCACACATGTACTTGGCCACTTGTCGTGAATATGGTGAAGGAGGACTCACTTTTTTCCACATCTCTGTAGACCAGTGCCTATGGTTTTTGCACCCCTGAACTCTCAAATGTGCAATTATCCTTGTAATGAGGGGTTTATGCACTGCAACCCTACTAAAATATGTATCTATGATTTGCTTCCATTCAGCCAGAAGAGCATTAGTGAGGTCGGGCACTGATTGGGCGATTAGGCCCGGCTCGCAGTTGGCTTTCCAACTGATCCCAAAGGTATTGGATGGGGTTGAGCTTAGGGTTCTGTACAGGCCAGACAAGTTCTGTCTCTGGTATGGCAGTTAAGTAGCACGATAGAGCATGAAATAGGCTTCTCCCTCACCAAACCCAGCCAGTCTCAGATTTTATTACAAACTGCCTTTGAGTGGAACAGACATACCTTTTTAAAGGGATGAAATATGCTTCAGGGTTCGCTCGAGATTCGCATAGCTGAGCGAAGCAGTGTGATGGGAAATCCACTTTGTGGTCAGAGCACGTATCGGGGGGCGTGGCGGTGGCGGTGGCGGCGTGGTTGAGCCGGAGGTCCGTTTGCCCTGTGTTTCAGAAGTGCGTGCTGTACTGGCCACAGAAGGAGGGCCGGTTCGGCAGGTTTGACGTGAGGGTGACCGCGGTGAGAGAGTGCGCGGGGTACACAATCCGAGACCTCAGCCTTCAGGTGAGCTCAACCCAGCACCGCACCACCTCTAATTCACCAATCAAATGAGCACCAGTTGAAGCACAAATGACAGTTAGCCTTATCATTACCGAACGCTTCTGGGTCCCCATTGGGAACGGGATTACACTGCAATATATTGTAAATATGTGGACATTTTGAAAAACAGTTCCAACAGTTCCTTTTGAAACAATATTGCAATGCAATTAAGAGGCAATATTTTAGTATATTTGCCAATATATTGTGAGGTGTTGAAGTCTATTTGTAATATATAATATTTAATAGTAATATATTTAATTTCACAATATTTCAGTACATTCATGGTTATAAGCCGTAGTCTTATCATAACCATGACCAATTCCTGTAGTGACTAATGTTCTCTGTAAAAAAAAATAGAAAGCTACCTGTTTTTTTAGTAAGGAGCAGCAATTTCTTTAGAATCAGCAGTGAAATATCATGCTCTTCTTTTTTTGAACAGCCTTTCAATCAGCATCTGATTTGTCCCTTGAACAGCTGTTGAAATGAGACTCAGGCTTTTTGGGCTAAACAATGGTGACCTGAGGACTAACTGAGAAATGTAGTACAAAAAAATCAGATCCAACCAAGCACTCGTGCACCCATTGAACAGATGCTGCATTTGGCATAAACGATAGTGACCTGTGTAAAAAGGAAGTTGCACACACCTCATTGAACTTCAGAACAATGCTCAGCAACCCCTGCAAATAAAGTGTACTACTGTCCTCCACTGGTGTATAAAAACATTATTTCCTGAGAGGTACGTATGTTTTTTTTTTTCTTAATTTGAAGATTTTATATCTCAGGTGTGTGATAATGCCGTCTCTCAGGTGTGTGATAATGATGTCTCAGGTGTGTGATACAGGTGTGTGATAACGCTGTCTCAGGTGTGTGATAATGGTGTGCGATAATGCTGTCTCAGGTGTGTGATCATGCGTCTCTCAGGTGGGCAGTGAGAGCAGGCAGGTGAGGCATTACTGGTACTCCTCCTGGCTGGATCATCAGACCCCAGACTGTGTTGAGCCGGTCCTGCGGCTGGTGTGGGACGTACAGCACGAAAGAGAGGCTCTCACACACCGCGGACCCACCATCGTCCACTGCAGGTACACACACACAAATACATGCACACGCAGGCACACACACACATACACGCGCACGCACGCACACACACACACATACACATACACACATTCACACGCATACACACACTCACACACACACACACACACACGCACACACACATGCATACACACACACATACATACACACGCACACCAAAATGAACAGAAGAGTGAAAAATAAAATCAGGAATTGAGCTGTAAATAATACAGTGTAAAAGAAAATATATATTTAGATAGATGTAAATTTAAATACAGGAAGATTGATCTATTTTGTAACATCTGTGTGTGTGTGTGTGCGTGCGAGCCTGCGTGCATGTGTGTGATGTTTGTGACGTGTATGTGTGTGTGTGTTTATGTGTGTGACGTCTGTGACGTGTGTGTGTGTGATAACTGTGACACGTGTGTGTGTGATGTCTGTGATGTGTGTATGTGTGTCTGTGACGCGTGTGTGTGTGCTGTCTGTGATGCATGTGCGTGTGATAACTGTGACATACGTATATGTGTCATGTCTGTGACGCGTGTGTGTGTGTGTCATGTCTGTGACGCGTGTGTGTGATAACTGACGTGTGTGTGTGTTGTCTCACAGTGCGGGCATTGGGAGGACTGGTTGTTTCATTGCCAGCAGCATTGGCTGCCAGCAGCTTCAGCACACCGGAGAGGTGGACGTCCTGGGGATCGTCTGCCAGTTACGGCTCGACAGGTATGAGCGCCGCGCATCGTAAGTGAGCGAGCAGCCTCTGAGCTCCCATTCGCGCTGGAGTTAGTGAGGTAACCGAGAGAAGCACCGTGCCCCCCCCCCCTTCCCACCCCCCACCCCCCACCCCTCTCCCAGGGGAGTGCTGTGTGCAATTTGACCTTGTAGCAAATGCAACTTAGCAATGCCTGTCTCTACCAGCTTTCTACCTCCATTGTTCAAGTGCCATTGTGATAGTTTGGTGAAATAGAGCTTATCATTATTATAATAATTATTGTTATTGTTATTATTGTTATTATTATTATTATTATTATTATATTTTTATTATTATATTAATTATTAGAGGAAGAAATGATTGAAGAACTAGAACACATTTTCAGCAATGCTAATTTCATCAGGACTGAGTTTGAGAATCCCCGTAATAGGGTTTACCAGTAGAGGGCACTATATTCAATGGCATGTGTGAAAGGACTCTATCTTAGCTACACTGTTCTGACCATTATCAAATTCCTTGACTACCTTGTAATGTAGCTTCAGTAAAGTCTAAACAGTATTTTGGAGCAGCAACAACATGGGGTTACAGCACATCTGTGTTAGACATTGACCAGGTTACAGCACAACTGTACTACAATTGAAACAGGCTGTGTTTCAGGGGAGCGGTGAGAGCTGTGTTTCGGGGGTGGGATGAGAGCTTTGTTTCAGGGGTGGAACGAGAGCTGTGCTTCAGGGGTGGGATGAGAGCTGTGTTTCAGGGGTGAGAAGAATGCCGTTTCAGGGGTGGGATGATAAACGAGACTGTGTTTCAGGGGCGGGATGATCCAGACGAGTGAGCAGTACCAGTTTCTGTACCTCACCCTGGCACAGTACAGCCGCCAGCTGAGCCAGAGTCGTCATGGAGACAGGGGGCGGAGTAACATCAGCCAAACAGACAGAGAGGCCCAGGAGGACCATCACACCCCAGCAACAGCAGCTCAGCTTCAGGATCCCTGAGCCCTCCAGCTTTTATACGGCGTATTGTATGATTCTTTAGGGACTGTACTTTCATAATGGCTTTGTTTTAATCCAGATTTTTGTTTATAATGCCTCAGCAGATGGGCCTGGCTAAAATAAATGTTTTGATGTCCATGTACCTTGCTGTCCGTGTGAAATTGGAGTAAATGAATGGGAGTCAGTGAATAAATGGAACTGAGTGGGACTGAGTGACTGGGTGAGTGAGAGGGACTGGATGGGTGAGTGGGAATGGGACTGGGTGAGTGAGTGGGAGTGGGTTAGCCAGTGGGACTGGGTGAGTGAGTGGGAGTGGGTTAGCCAGTGGGACTGGGTGGGTGGGACTGGGTGAATGGGAGTGGAACTGGGTGGGTGTGTGGGAGTGGGACTGGGTGGGTGAGTGGAAGTAGAGTGGGTTAGCCAGTGGGACTGGGTGGGTGAGTGGGAGAGGGTTAGCCAGTAGGAGTGGGACTGGGTTAGTGGGACTGGGTGGGTGAGTGGGAGTAAGACTGGGTGAGTGGGACTGGGTTAGGCATTGGGACTGGGTGGGTGAGTGGGAGTGGGACTGGGTGGGTGAGTGGGAGTGGGATTAGGTGAGTGGGAGGGGGTGGGTGATTGGGACTGCACACTTGTACAGCATTGCAATGGCACAGACCACAGTCTGGGACATTCACATATAAATAAAGCTCGCAATCTGATGACTGCATTGCTGGTTTCTGTCTGGAAATGCATGATATGAATTCTCCCAAATAAATACATAAATAAATGGTTTTAAACCAGTAATAAACTGATATCCAGTGGTTGGGGGGAAAAATCACTAAAACTGTTTGGCTGCCTTGTAAAGGCTCCACTGAGTTTGGTTCAAGGCTATGTATCCTGTACAAAATAGCAACAGGTAAAACAGATAGGGTATTAAAGTATCTCAAGGTTGTAGGGGGGCATCTGTATCCTGTAGGAAGTACATTTATACCATTGGGGAACCTGAAATGCTTGCTTTGGTTAACCTTCCAAAAAACTTATATTCTCCCAGTGCGAGTGCGGAGAAGGAAGAGTACCTACATGTATCCACAAATAATGTTGATAAAATATGCACAATTTTGCAATGCAAATTAAAATAGTTTTATTACTCGCTAAATTTCCCAATTGAGGAGAGCTGGCTATATATGACGGTATTGAGTAATTAATCGCTGTATTGATAATCAAGGTAAACGACAGTTGACACCAATAACCAGCTTAAGGGGAAGTTACCCCTTTTGCAGCTCACCAGTCTCCACTGGTTATAGTTGGTAGTAGGTCTGCCTCTGCTCTCATCGTAGGTTTCTTTCAGGTCAAATTACGGACTTTCTCACTCGCATCGGTACATCACAACATTTTAATTCAATTAGATTATCTAAAAGTAGTAGAAGTGGGAAAAGCGACCGAATAAAAACACACAAATACAAATATTAGAGTCGTATCACAGTAGTAGGCCTATAGGAGCAAAACAGCTCGGCGCCTGAGCGGTGTCGTCCTCCAGGATCGCGTCTCCGGTAGAAGGCGCAATGCTGTGCGGCGCACGCTGCTGTCCGCCGTGCGTTGTCTTTACTTGGGCGCTCCTCACAGAGCATTGTCCCGGATCAGCTGTGCATGGCCCCGAAACCCCACCCAATGAGGAAGGACAAGGCGCAGGGAGAAAGACAGGCGGAGAGAATACGGGCTTGGATTCGTATTAAACGAGAGAGGTGTTTGTACGTCGTCGATTAAAAACAACGCACGGAAGTAACCGTTTCAAGACCGATATTGGAGTTTCTCCAACTGCGTGCGATACGAGTGAGGAGGCTGCATATATAGTCAGCTGATATCTGTTATTCGTAACAAGCCACTTTTCAAAGATGATCGCCTTGTTTAACAAGCTCCTGGACTGGTTTAAAGCGCTCTTCTGGAAAGAAGAAATGGAACTGACTCTTGTTGGGCTCCAGTATTCAGGGAAGACCACCTTCGTCAACGTGATTGCGGTAAATCGAAAAGGCTTTATTTTGTGTATCCACGTATCTATTGTTATGGGTCATAACGAGCTATTGACGCGGCGCCCTCAAATTGCCTGCGAGACGCATTATGCGCGCTCATCGCCCTCATATAACTACTTCTCAGCTGAATCTAGACCGCATTTGCCGAGTGGAGAATTATAAATGTTAAGATATTAATTATTTCACATTACAGGTTAATTGGTTAATAAGCACAGAAAACCATTGCGCATGACTCAGTGTAACGTTCGCTATGAGCTGGTCATCAATGACAGCATCGGAAGACAGCAAGACAGGCTACCCTAGCTCGTCCACATTTAGTCTGTATACGAGCTAGCATTTATGTCTTATGCTGTTATTAATAGAATGTTAAAACACGCTTCTCTATTTAAATGGGCACATTTAGTACAAATTTACGACTTACTGAATACTGAATTTGTTTATTTATTTTTCTGTGGTAGCAACCTTAGCCTACATATAATGTAGCCAAAATCGTGTTAACACCTCGGGACGAGTCGGTCGGTTAGAAATTAATAGGAGGACATAGGCTACTCGTATCACAAGCGCTAAAGCCTGGAGTAAAGAAAATGTCACGTGCAAGTTGTTCCTCTTCGAGTGAAATGTGGCCCAATCTGTGCCCTGGTGTCTGATCGGCCGCTGACAGCAGCCTACGCAAATGTTAGTCGAAATGAAAGTGGTAAATGTGAATTATGTGTCCAGTCCGCCTACACTTTGGTAATT
This sequence comes from Anguilla rostrata, assembly GCF_018555375.3. Lineage (NCBI taxonomy): Eukaryota > Metazoa > Chordata > Actinopteri > Anguilliformes > Anguillidae > Anguilla > Anguilla rostrata. The sequence goes on along the minus strand of NC_057943.1, from coordinate 37,647,374 downwards.
ATTTTACGGGAGTGTTCCTCTTACTGTAGTTATTGCCACTGCGGGTCAGTTGATGCTCGGTCGGGATGTAGCCTTTGGATGTTCGTTCCTCAGACCTTAGAAACGTGCTCAAGCTGAAATTGCCTACGTATACATGCTACTGAATTTAAAATATGTTCTGCAATATTCCATGGGATGTTCTATAGAGCGCAGTTATTTTTGCAAGTTCGAATATGTTGCTTATGAGAATGCGAACGTTTCAGTTCTGTAAAAGCAAAGCATAAGATGAGCCACGTTTTTTTGCTGAGTTGTCAAGTAGGCTATGTCTACCCAACATGGCAACAGTGAGGTCGGATGCGAGGAGTTAGGCCTGTCTCTTATGATAACGGACAAAATGATGTCACTGTAGAGTGGGTTCCTGTTAACGGTCCTCCCTCGGTTTTTTGATCATTTGAATAAAGTAACTGCAATAATAACTCTAGTGCCTTTAAACTGACCCAATTCTGGGGAAAGTGAACACTCAGATATAGTATGATGGGGACAGTTACTGCAGAGCATTATAGCATGATTTTCAGTCAAGAAAGAGTAGTGTATAATGAATCTGAAAAATAAGTGTAACATCAGAAGGATTCTCTCATTACACGGCCCTGTGGGTTAGCCCTGATTTTCCTGAAGCAGAGGTTTATGTTTTAGGTGTTACTTCCCCTTGGCCTTCTTGTCCGAGTCATTAGTCGTGTAACCCGCCCATCTCAGATTGAGTTCTAAGCTTCTCATAGGAAGTCCTGGGCCAGTTTAAGTGATTCAGAGATACACATATCTGCTGAAGGGGAAGCAAAACTGACCACGAGATGAAAAGCACCCTGACATTAATCAGAAAGCTGTTTTTGTGTGTAGCCTATCATAAAAAGATGTGGGCTTTCCAGTATGAACAATAAATTCCCAAAACTCATATAAAAAGAAGTGATTTTATACCTGTTCCTGTCAGCACAGTTCCACAGAATTAGTGTTGCAGCCAGTGCTGCATGGGCCAGTGGTCTGGACACCAGACATGCACTACATGGTCAAAATGTGGACACCCCTTCTAATTAGTGGGTTTGGCTACTTCAGCCACACCCATTGCTAACTGGTGCATAAAATCAAGCATACAGGCACGCAATCTACGTTGACAATCATTGGCAGAAGAATAGATCGTACTGAAGAGCTCAGTGACTTTCAACGTGGCACTGTCATAGGATGCCACCTTTCCAACAAGTCAGTTCGTCAAATTTTTGCCCTGCTTGAGCTGCCCCGGTCAACTGTAAGTGCTGTTATAGTGAAGTGGAAATGTCTAAGTGCAACAACAGCTCAGCCACAAAGCGGTAGGCCACACAAGCTCACAGAATGGGACTGCCGAGTGCTGAAGCACGTAGCGCGTAAAAATCATCTGTCCTCCGGTTACAACACTCTACAGAGTTCCAAACTACCTCTGGAAGCAACGTCAGCACAAGAACTGTTCGTCAAGAGCTTCATGAAATGGGTTTCTATGGCTGAGAAGTAGCACACAAGCCTAAGATCATCATGCACAATGCCAAGCATCAGCTGGAGTGGTGTAAAGTACACACACCGCCATTGGACTCTGAAGCATTGGAAATGCGTTCTCTGGAGAGATGAATTACTCTCTGGCAGTCTAACAGACTAATCTGGGTTTGGTGAATGCCAGGATAACGCTACCTGCCCAAATGCATACTGCCAACTGTAAAGTTTGGTGGAGGAGGAGTAGTGGTCTGGGGCTGTTTTCATAGTTTGGGCTAGGCCCCTTAGTTCCACTGTAGGGAATTCTTAATGCTACAGCGTACAATGGCATTCTATAGAATTGTGTGCTTCCAACTTTGTGGCAACAGTTTGGGGATGCCCATTTCCTGTTTCAGCATGACAGTGCCCCTGTGCACAAAGAGAGGTCCATAAAGAAATGGTTTGCCGAGTGTGGTGTGTAAGAACTTGACTGGCCTGCACAGAGCCCTGATCTCAACCCTACCGCACACCTCTGGGATGAATTGGAATGCTGACTGTGAGCCAGGCCTTATCGCCCAACATCAGTGCCCAGCCTCACTAATGCTCTTGTGGCTGAATTTTAACGAATCCCCGCAGCCATGTTCCAAAATCTAGAGGAAAGCCTTCCCAGAAGAGCAGAGGCTGTCACAGCAGCAAAGAGGGTCCAACTCTATTTTAATGGCCATGGTTTTGGAATGAGATTTTCTACAAAGACGTGGGTATGGGTGTGATGTTCAGGTGTCCACATCATTTTGGCCATGTAGTGTACATTCTCTCTTTTTAGGATGGTACAGTCTTACAGGAGGTTATGTGATATGAATAAAGGTAGAAATAGCTAATTAATATCCAAAACACATATGATTAAGAAGCATAGATTTGCCTCAGTGGTATGCTTAAGATTAGTAATGTGGGATGTAAAATTGTTTTAATAAGACATCCATCAGAGTGTACACCCACTGTAACGATTGGTAAAATTGTGTTCAGTAAATTCTCACTAATGTTAATTCACACCAACTATCTAGCTCAATGGATTAACAACATTAATTTTATTTAGCCATTACTCCAGGCTGCTAATGTTATATTAACATTAGCTGAATTAAAGAAGTGCATCAGAGAAGGGAAAATGTTAACTTGTGTGAGAAATTTAAGGAAATGAAAAGCATT